>NW_021176884.1:0-1253 GCF_002162155.2 Triticum dicoccoides
GCTGTGATGCGGTAGGTACGTGGCCGGGTGTACCGAATACCCGTTAGGTATCTCGGGAACCCTGTTCACATCGTTCGGGGCCGTATGGGAAACCTCGGCCGGACTCCCTGCGGATGGAACCTGAATAGGCGATAAACCTGGACTGGAGGCTTAGGTGATTAGGTAGGTCGTGGCCGACACCCACGTTGGGCTTCCGCTTGAAGGTTGCCGAGTACATGTCGTGTAAATGACGGTAAGTGGTGAGAGCGTGTATGAAGAAGTACACCCCTGCAGGGTTAACATGATCTATTCGAATAGCCGCGTCCGCGGTAAAGGACTACTTGGTTGCCTATACAGTTCATAGACAAGTAAATGGAAACTGCTAAAAGCCTCAAGATAAGTGTGAGTGCCGAGGATGGCTCTTCCGTAGGAAGACGGAGGTGGATCCTCGGTAGTGTATTGAAGTGGTGAGTAGTGGACTCGTGTGCGCAAAACCATTTCAAGTTGGAGTATCGTAGGATAGTCTAGCCAAGAGTCAAAGCTGGCTTGCTGCAATAACTCCACCAACCCTTCTTGATAATATGCATGTATGTAGGATCTGATGTAAGTCTTGCTGAGTACCTTTGTACTCATGTTGCTATAATCTACATTTTTATAGAAGACACTGCAACCCCTTCTGATGGGTTCTATGTAGACGTTGACATCAACGAGTAGGCTAAAGGCCCAGGTGGTGACCCTGAGCTTGTGAAGGACCTTGTAGTATAGCAAGGCTTTCCAAGCCTCTTTTATTTTACTAGTTGTCTGTACTCAGACAAGTTACTTCCGCTGCTGATTTGTATGACTGTATGACTTGTATGTTGGGTCGTGAGACCCGTACCTTTGTGTATGTTATGTATGGCTCCCCGAGCCTTAAATAAAGTACTTGTGTCGTAGAGTCATGTTGTGATGCTTCGTTGTATTTGCACATATCGAGCATATTGTGTGTATGATTGAAATGCTTGGTATGTGTGGGATCTGACTACCTAGTTGTTTATCTTTAGTAGCCTCTCTTACCGGGAAATGTCTCCTAGTGTTACCGCTGAGCCATGGTAGCTTGCTACTGCTCTGGAACACTTAGGCTGGCCGGCATGTGTCCTTCTTCGTTCCTGTGTCTGTCCCTTCGGGGAAATGTCACGCTTTGAGTACCGGAGTCCTGTTAGCCCGCTACAGCCCGGTTTACCGGAGTCCTGCTAGCCCAGTGCTACAGCCCGGACCCACTTGCTGATGACCGACAC
>NW_021176885.1:0-939 GCF_002162155.2 Triticum dicoccoides
AGCAATAAAACGCTCAACATCCCGTCTCATCTTTGGCCAAAAGAAATGTGTAGCAAGTACGTCCTCCATCTTCTTCACGCCAAAGTGTCCCATTAATCCTCCTCCATGCGCCTCCTGCAACAACAAAAGACGAACGGAGCTAGCTGGAATGCATAGCTTGTTAGCACGAAACACAAATCCATCGTTAACGACAAACTTGTTCCACATTCTTCCTTCTTTACAATTCTGCATTACATCTTTAAAATCAGCATCATGCACATATTGATCTTTGATGGTCTCCAAACCAAATATTTTGAAGTCAAGTTGTGAAAGCATAGTATAGCGACGAGACAATGCATCAGCAATAACATTTTCTTTTCCCTTCTTGTGTTTAATGACATAAGGGAAAGTCTCAATGAATTCAACCCATTTAGCATGTCTACGATTCAGTTTAGCTTGACTTTTAATATGTGATAGAGGCAAAGGTGTCCCGTCTTTCGATGAGATGGTGGATTTCGCTTTGATGGAAGTCGACTTTGACGATCCGACTACGAACGTGCGAGGACGTCGCGCCTTAGCAATCGCTAAACCAACTCCGAGAGGTTATTGACCACGCCGGAGCACGATCAACCTGACCACGAGGGTCTGTTTCCTGCGAGCAAACGAAGAACAAGCAAGAAACTGAGATTGCAATCTGGATATTGCGAATATAAGATGAAAGCTTTATTGATCAAGGTGGGGTTCTGTGACGCCTTTGTCTGGTCGTTGAACACAAACGAAGTACGCGAAGTTGCAGCTATGGCGAACTTTTAATCTAAACAAAACCCAAAGTCTAAACGATGCCCTAAGGGCTGTATATATGGAGGAAGAGGGGGGAATTTCGTGGCCCTTGGTGGAGGAGTCCGAAATCAACCCTATCTCTTGTTTCCCCACACATACGGACTCTAAAAATAGCCTATA
>NW_021176886.1:0-1340 GCF_002162155.2 Triticum dicoccoides
AGTGGCACAAACTTATAGGGACAGGCATCCATGACCCAGCATCGAACGTGTCGGTCATCAGCGAGTGAATCCAGGCTGTAGCACTGGGCTAGCAGGACTCCGGTGAACCGGGCTGTAGCGGGCTAACAGGACTCCGGTATTCATCGCGTGACATTTCCCCGAAGGGACAGACACAGGAACGAAGAAGGACACATGCCGGCCAGCCTAAGTGTTCCGGAGCAGTAGCAAGCTACCATGGCTCGGTGGAACACTAGGAGACATTTCCCGGTAAGAGAGGCTACTAAAGATAAACAACTAGATAGTCAGATCCCACACATACCAAGCATTTCAATAACATACACACAATATGCTCGATATGTGCAATACAACATGGCATCACAAAATGACTCTACGACTCAAGTAGTTATTCAATAGGCTCCGAGGAGCGAGATATTACAAACATGGGTCTCATGACCCAACACTCAGGGCATACAAATCAAAGCACAAGCGGAAGCTATCATGTCTGAGTACAGACATCTATAAATGAAGAAGGCTGAGAAGCCTGACTATCTACCAGATCCTGCCGAGGGCACAAGATCGTAGCTGAGGTATCAAGCTAAACGTCGAAGTCCACGTGGAACTACTAGTGAGACTGAAGTCTCTCTGCAAAAACATAAATTAAGCAACGTGAGTACAAATGTACCCAGCAAGACTTACATCAGATCTATCTACATATGCATCATTATCAACAAAGGGGATGGTGGAGTTTGACTGCAGCAAGCCAGCTTTGACTCGGTGGCTATCCTGAACTACGACTGCAAGTAACTCTTTTGAGGTGGCGCACACGAGTCCACATATTCACCAACCAATACACCACTATGGATCCGCTCCCGTCTCCCTACGAGAACACCATCCACAGCACTCACGCTTATCTTGCGTATTTTAGGGTATCCACTTTCACTTGTCTATGAACTATGCAAGGGGTCCAAGTTTCCATATCCGAGGAATCCGGCTATTCGAATAGATGATGTTAACCCTGCAGGGGTGTACTTCTTCACACACGCTTTCGCCACTTACCGCCCTGTACACGTCTTGTACCTCGGCAACCTTCAAGCGGAAGCCGGGCGAGGGAGTCGGCCACGACCTGACTAACCGAACAAGTCTCTAGTCCAGGTTTATCGCCTATTCGGGTTCCATCCGCAAGGAGATCCGGCCGGGGTGTCGCTCACGGCCCCAAACGATGTGAGCAGGGTTCCCAAGCCCACCATCCGGGTGCCACTTGGTACACCATGCCACTGTGCCTAGTCTGTCCCAAGCCCACCTGTACCGGGTGCCACTTGGTAGACTACTAACACTACCTA
>NW_021176887.1:0-1329 GCF_002162155.2 Triticum dicoccoides
AACGCAAAAAAAGTACGGAGTTGAACTTAATTATTAAAATATTGAATAGACGGTGTAACAGATGAGTTTTCGTACGAAACCCTGATACTTCCTAAGAGATTGTCCAGTTTGTACATGAAGTGCATCCAGTTTTTGCCGTAACCCTCTCGACTTTTTTGCACATGCAATGCTGGTGAAATGATGATACCTTGCCAAGTTTCAACGTTTTCAGAGTTCATTATGTAGTGCTTTTCACTTTCACGGTGATTTAGCTCTGAAAAAAAATCAGTAAATGCATCAAAAATAGCAAATTATGTCAGAAAGGGTTGAAAGTTGATGACGTGGATTTGAATTGTATATCTGAACGCAAAAAAAGTACAGAGTTCTACTAAGTTATTAAAATATTGAATAGCCGGTGTAACAGATGAGTTTTCGTACGAACCCCTGATACTTCCTAAGAGATTGTCCAGTTTGTACACGAAGTGCACCCAGTTTTTCCCGAAACCCTCTCTACTTTTTTACACATGCTATGCGGGTGAAATGATGATACCTTGCCAAGTTTCAACCTTTTCAGAGTTCAGTTTGTAGTGCTTTTCATTTTGCGGTGATTTACCTCTGAAAACAAATCAGTAAATGCACAAAAAATAGCAAATTATGTCAGAAAGGGTTGAAAGTTGATGACGTGGATTTGAATTGTGCATCTCAACGCAAAAAAAGTCCGGAGTTGTAATAAGTTATTAAAATATTGAATAGCCGGTGTAACAGATGAGTTTTCGTACGAACCCCTGATACTTCCTAAGAGATTGTCCACTTTGTACACGAAGTGCACCCAGTTTTTGCCGAAACCCTCTCTACTTTTTTACACATGCTATGCGGGTGAAATGATGATACCTTGCCAAGTTTCAACCTTTTTAGAGTTCATTTTGTAGTGCTTTTCACTTTCACGATGATTTAGCTCTGAAAACAAATAAGTAAATGCATCGAAAAGAGCAAATTATGTAAGAAAGGGTTAAAAGTTGATGACGTGGATTTGAATTGTGCATCTTAACGCAAAAAAAGTCTGGAGTTGTAATAAGTTATTAAAATATTGAATAGCAGGTGTAACAGATGAGTTCTCGTCTGAAACCCTGATACTTCCTAAGAGATTGTCCAGTTTGTGCACGAAGTGCATCCAGTTTTTGCCGTAACCCTCTCTACTTTTTTGCACATGCAATGCGGGTGAAATGATGATACCTTGCCAAGTTTTGACATTTTCAGAGTTCATTTTGTAGTCCTTTTCAATTTCACGGTGATTAATTTAGCTCGGAAAACAAATCAGTAAATGCATCGAAAATAGCAAATTATGTCAGA
>NW_021176888.1:0-1582 GCF_002162155.2 Triticum dicoccoides
ATATGCATATTTGTCAGGTGATTTCTAGTGCAAACTATTCAATAATCTATTTATGTTATCCAGAACAAAAATACTTCACACACTTTTGTGTTTTGTCTAATTGCAGGTGTATGGGACATTTGTACAATCCACATATGAAGATAAGGAAGAAAGAGATGTTTATTTGCTGTCCAAAAAGTTCTCTCACGTCACTTTTGGCCCAAGAGAAGATAGAGTCCAAGTCTCTCACGTTCTGGATTCAGATTCGGACTGCACAGACATACCTGACTCAAAACGCACACAAGTTTTTCATACGGACTCCGAATTGGGTGATTCTTTTTTTGTTGAAAACTAGATTTCGTGAACTTTCCAACCCAATTGGAATCACCTTCAAATTCGTCCGGAGCGTTGAGTTGTGGACGAAACAATCTGATGCTGCAGCAGAATCCGAGTCAAACTACAAGTCCAAAGGTGTTACATCATGATGAGGACATGACTACCTTGGATATGACCAAAAATATTGCATATATGCATATTTGTCAGGTGATTTCTAGTGCAAACTATTCAATAATCTATTTATGTTATCCAGAACAAAACTACTTCACACACTTTTGTGTTTTGTCTAATTGCAGGTGTATGGGACATTCGTACAATCCACATATGAAGATAAGGAAGAAAGAGATGTTTATTTGCTGTCCAAAAAGTTCTCTCACGTCACTTTTGGCCCAAGAGAAGATAGAGTCCAAGTCTCTCACGTTCTGGATTCAGATTCGGACTGCACAGACATACCTGACTCAAAACGCACACAAGTTTTTCATACGGACTCCGAATTGGATGATTCTTTTTTTGTTGGAAACTAGATTTCGTGCACTTTCCAACCCAATTGGAATCACCTTCAAATTCGTCAGGAGCGTTGAGTTGTGGATGAAACAATCTGATGCTGCAGCAGAATCCGAGTCAAACTACAAGTCCAAAGGTGTTACATCACCTCCACTTGGGCCCATTGGCCTTGTACGACCTAGATTTAGTTTTAGGCTGCCTTGGGACGTCCTCCCACCTCCTTGGCCGCCACCCCTTGCTCCTATATAAGTAGATCCATCTAGTAGCTTTTCCTTGGGATTTGTTTAGTTAAAAGTTAGCCATTGCAACTTCGTGTACTTCGTTTGTGTCCAACGACCAGACCAAGACCGCTTACGAATCCCCACCATTATAAATACTTCATATATATTCGCAATATTCAGATTGCTTTATCATATTCTTGCTCGTTCTTCGATTGCTTGCAGGAATAGACCTTCGTGGTCAGGTTGATCGTGCTCCAGCGTGGTCAATAACCTCTCGGAGTTGGTTTAGCGATTGCTAAGGCGCAACGTCGTGCACGTTTGTAGTCGGATCGTCAAAGTCGTCTCCACCAAATCGATAGTTATCATCTCATCGAAAGATCGGGACACCCCGCCTCTATCAAGTGGTATCAGTTTTCAGGTTGCTCGGTGAGAATTTCCAGTTTTTCCTAGATTAGATTTATTTTCTTACCTATTGTCCAAGAAAAAGCCACAAAACAAAAGTTAGATCTATTCATCCTTTGTCCTAGCCAGACTGAGCCTTT
>NW_021176889.1:0-1509 GCF_002162155.2 Triticum dicoccoides
ACTCTTATTCTTCTCCTGTTGTGCTTTATTAGCTCTATTAATATCATCTTTCAAAATGGAATCAGGAGTCATAGGAAGCAAAGTAATATTTTTATCCTTATGAACAAGAGTATAGTGATTGTTTCTACCATGGTGTACAGAATTTTTATCAAATTGCCATGGTCTACCAAGTAATAAGGAACATGCTTGCATAGGTACCACATCACAATCAACATAATCAGCATATGTAGAGATACTAAAATGCACACGAACAGTACGCGTTACCTTAACCTTGCCGCTGTTGTTGAACCATTGGATGTAGTAAGGATGTGGATGTGGTCTTGTGGTGAGAGAAAGCTTCTCCACCATCTCCATGCTAGCCAAGTTGTTGCAGCTCCCTCCGTCTATTATGACGCGCACAGAACGTTCCTTCACAACTCCCTTGGTATGGAACAAATTGTGCCTCTTATTTTGCTCAGCTTGTGCGACCTGCACACTCAAAACACGTTGAGCAACTAAACATTCATACCGGTCAGCGTCTTCAGGAGCCATGTATTGCGTCTCATGATCAGAATCATCTCCACCATGTTCTTCACGTGTAATAAGAGCCAATGTCTCCTCATCATGGTCACTAGCGGACTCATATCCACCATCCGCGGTAGCAATCATCACACGCGGAGATTTGCATTCCCTCGCATAATGACCTCCTCCCTTACAACGACGACAAATAATATCACTTGTGTGCCCTGTTGATGCCATGGAAGAAGAAGAACGCTGTGCAGGCCCCGCAGGTGCGCTCTTGGCAGATAATGGTGGTTGTTCCTGTTTTCTTGTATCACGGCTGTAGGAGGCACCTGATTGAGGTGCAGTTGAAGTAGAAGATGCACGCGGCATCCATGAGGAAGGTCGGCCTGCAGAAAAGTTAGTTCGCGCCAATGCTTGTCGATCCTGCACTTCACGTTCAGCTTTACAAGCAAGATGGAATAAACGAGTGATATTAGTATACTCCTTATAGTCTAGAATGGTCTGAATCTCTCTATTCAATCCACCCAGAAAACGTGCAAGCATAGCTTCATTCTCCTCAACAATACCACATCGAATCATGCCAGTTTGTAATTCCTGATAATATTCTTCTACAGAATTTTTTCCTTGTCTTAAACGCTGCAATTTTTGAAGCAATTCACGTTGATAATATGGTGGAACCCAACGCGTACGCATAGCAGTTTTCAAAGCAGCCCAAGTAGTTGGAATAGGATATAATCTACAATGTTCAGACCACCATACACATGCAAAACTAGTGAAAGCACAAACAGCAGCAGCAACTCGTCTCTCCTCAGGATATTGTAAACATGTAAATCATTGTTCAGTTTCTAACTCCCAAGTAAGATATATATCAGGAACATATCTACCCTCAAATGGTGGAATATTCACTTTCAGTTTAGGAATATGGACATCATCTCGTACCTGAGGTGGTGGTGCAGGCCTACCATTACGAATATATACCTGAGGTCGACCTGCTGGTGGTGGTGC
>NW_021176890.1:0-27218 GCF_002162155.2 Triticum dicoccoides
CGAGGGTCGATGGGAAAGGGGTCGAGGGGTAGAGGCTTGCCGAGGGGTCAAGGGGTCAAGGATTTGCCATCCTGACCCCGACACACCGACCCCCTGACCCCGACACCCCAACACCCCGACCCCTTGACCACGACACCCCGACCCCGACATGACACCCCGACCCTGATACGTCCATTTTGCAACATGCTTTTATATCAATATTTATTGCATTATGGGCTGTTATTACACATTATATCACAATACTTATGCCTTTTATCTCTTATTTTATAAGGTTTACATGAAGAGGGAGAATGCCGGCAGCTGGAATTCTGGACTGGAAAGGAGCAAATATTAGAGACCTATTGTTCACAACACCAAAAGTCCTGAAACTTCTAGAGATCAGTTTTGGAATATATAAAAATATTGTGCGAATCAACCACCAGAGGAGGGCCACTAGTTAGCCATGAGGGTGGAGGACGTGCCCTACCCCCTGAGCGTACCCCCCCTACCTCGTGGGCCCCTTGGTAGGCCCTCGATGCCCATCTTCTTCTATATGGTGTCTTTTGCCCTGGAAAAAAATCATGCATAAGCTTTCAGGACGAAGGGCCACCGTCTCGAGGCAGAACCTGGGCAGGACCAATCTAGGGCTGTGGTGGAGCTGTTCTGCCAGGGAGGCATCCCTCTGGGAGGGGGAAATCACTGTCATCATCATCACCATTGATCCTCTCATCGAGAGGTGGTCAATATCCATCAACATCTTCACTAGCACCATCTCCTCTCAAACTTTAGTTCATCTCTTCTATCCGATCTTTGTCTCAAAACCTTAGATTGGTACCTGTGGGTTGCTAGTAGTGTTGATTACTCCTTGTAGTTAATGCTAGTTGGTTTATTCGATGCAAGATCATATGTTCAGATCCTTAATGCTATTGAATACTCCTATGATTATGAACATGAATATTCTTTGTGAGTAGTTACGTTTGTTCCTGAGGACATGGGAGAAGTCTTGTTATAAGTAGTCATGTGAATTTGGTATTCGTTCGTTATTTTGGTGAGATGTATGTTTTCTCTCCTCTAGTGGTGTTATGTGAACATGGACTACATGACAGTTCACCATGATTTGGTCCTAGGGGAAGGCATTGGGAAGTTATAGGTAGATGATGGGTGGCTAGAGTGACAGAAGCTTAAACCCTAATTTATGCGTTGCTTCGTAAGGGGCTGATTTGGATCCATATGTTTCATGCTATGGTTAGGTTTACCTTAATTCTTCTTTAATAGTTGCGGATGCTTGCAGGAGGGGTTAATCATAAGTGGGAGGCTTGTCCAAGGAAGTACAATAGCCAAGCACCAGTCCACCCACATATCAAATTATCAAAGTAACGAACGCGAATCATATGAGCATGACGAAAACTAGCTTGACAATAATTCCCATGTGTCCTCGGGAGCACTTTGCTTTATATAAGAGCTCGTCCAGGCTTGTCCATTGCTACAAAAAGGATTGGGCCACCTTGCTGCACCTTAGCTACTTTTTTTACTTGTTACCCATTATGAATTACCTTATCACAAAACTATCTGTTACCGATAATTTCAGTGCTTGTAGAAATTACCTTGCTGAAAACCGCCTGTCATTTCCTTCTGCTCCTCGTTGGGTTCGACACTATTACTTATTGAAAGGACTATGATAGATCCCCTACAATTGTGGGTCATGAAGACTCTTTTCTGGCACCATTGCCGCCGAGTGAAGCGCCTTTGGTAAGTGGAATTTGGTAAGGAAACATTTATACAATGTGCTGAAATTTACTGTCACTTGTTACTATGGAAAATAGGTTCTTCACCTTGACGGGAAGATCAAATAGGTTCTCCTCAACCTACTTAAAATATTTAATTTGAAATTCCTTCGGTTATGATAGAGAAACTACTAGCTAAGCCCTATACAGGAGATGGAACATTACATCCCAATATGCACCTAATCTATGTGGATGAAGTTTGTGGATTATTTAAGCTTGCAGGTATGCCCAAGGATGTTGTCAAGAAGAAGTTATTCCCTTTATCTTTTAAGGTAAAGGCATTGACATGGCATAAGCTATGTGATCATATTGGTTCATGGAACTACAGCCGATTGAAATTGGAATCTCATCAGAAGTTTTATCCTATGCGTCTCGTTCATCGTGATCGGAATTATATATATAATTTTTGGCCTCGGGAAGGAGAAAGTATCACTCAAGATTGGGGGAGGCTTAAGTAAATTTTATATTCATGCCCCAATCATGAGCTCTCAAGAGAAATTATTATTCAAAAAATTTATGCTCGGCTTTCTCATAATGATCGCTCCCTGCTCGATACTTCTTGTACTGGTTCTTTTATGATGAAGACTATTGAATTCAAATGGGACTTATTGGAAAGAATTAAATGAAACTCTGAAGATTATGAACTCGATGAAGGTAAGGAGTCAGGTATAAACCTAAAGTTTGATTGTGTCAAATCTTTTGTGGATACCGATGCTTTTCGTGGATTTAGCACTAAATATGGACTTGACTCTGAGATAGTAGCTTCTTTTTGTGAAACATTTGCTACTCATGTTGATCTCCCTAAGGAGAAGTGGTTTATATATCATCCTCTCATTTAAGTGAAAGTAGTAGAACCTATTAAAGTTGAAGAAGAAACTATTACTTATAATGTTGATCATATTGTTGCTACTGCTTATATTAAGAAACCTCCTTTCCCTGTTAGAATAAAGGATCATGCTAAAGCTTCATCTATGGTTCGGAAGAGTAATACTAGAACACCTACACCCCCTGAGCAAATTAAAGTTGAACCTGGTATTGCTATGGATAAAGATCTCTTGGTCGATAATATTGATGGGCATGTTATTTATTTCTGTGATGAAGCTGCCAGAATTGCTAAACCCGATACTAAAGATAAACATAGACCTGTTGTTGGCATTCCTGTTGTTTCTGTTAAATAGGAGATCATTGTTATCATGGCTTATGTGATATGGATGCCAATGTGAGTGCAATTTCTCATTCCTTATAAAAAGAAAATATGCATGATATTGCACCTGCTGAGATAGAAGATATTGATGTTACTATTAAGCTTGCCAATAGAGATACTATTTCACCAGTTGGGATTGTTAGATATGTTGATGTCTTGTGTGGGAAATTAAAATACCCAACTAATTTTCTTGTTCTTGGTTCCCCACAAGATAGCTTTTGTCCCATTATATTTGGTAGACCTTTCTTGAATACTGTTAATGCTAAGATAGATTGCGAAAAGGATATCGTTATTGTTGGTTTAAGCTTCCCTCTGTGAAGGGCCTATCTTTTATTTTTACCTTCTAACCTCATACAAGAGTAAAGGTGATCATCACCTTTCCTTTTTACACTTTATCCTTTGGCAAGCACTATATGTGGGAGCGATCTGGATATATATATATATATATATATATATATATATATATATATATATCCACTCGGATGTAGGTTTTCATAAAGTATTATTGTTGACATTACCCTTGAGGTAAAAGGTTGGGAGGCAAAACTATAAGCCCCTATCTTTATTTGTGTCCGATTGAAATTTTGTACCCATAAGTATTGCGTGAGTGTTAGCAATTGTGAAAGGCTAAATGATAGTTGAGTATGTCGACTTGATGAAAAGCTCTTATATTGACTCTTTCCGATGCTATGATAAATTGCAATTCCTTCAATGTCCGAGATCTTAGTTTGTTAGTTCTCAATGAAGTTTCAGATTCATACTTTACCTGTGAATGGATTGTTACTTTAGAGTAAAAAATTATATGACAATATATGTTGCTGTTCTATAGATGATCATGATGCCCTCATGTCTGTATTCTATTTTATTGACACCACTATCTCTAAAACATGTCAACATATTTTTCAATATCAGCTTTTGCTTGAGGACAAGCGAGGTATAAGCTTGGGGAGTTGATATGTCCATTTTACATCATGCTTTTATATCAATATTTATTGCATTATGGGCTTTTATTACACGTTATATCACAATACTTATGCTTGTTCTCTCTTATTTTATAAGGCTTACATGAAGAGGGAGAATGCCGGCAGCTGGGATTCTGGACTGGAAAAGGAGCAAATATTAGAGACCTATTCTGCACAACTCCAAAAGTCCTGAAACTTCACGGAGATCAGTTTTGGAATATATATAGAATATTGGGCGAAGAAAGCACGAGAGGAGGGCCACCAGTCAGCCACTAGGGTGGAAGGGTTCACCCAACCCGCAAGGCGCGCCCCCTACATCGTGGGCCCCCTGGCAGGCCCCCGAGGCCCATCTTTTGCTATATGGTGTCTTTTGCCCTGTAAAAAAAATCATATATAAGCTTTCGGGATGAAGCGCCACTGTCTCGAGGCGGAACCTGGGCTTGACCAATCTAGGGCTCCGGCGGAGCTGTTCTGCCGGGGAAACATCCCACTAGGAGGGGGAAATCACCGCCATCGTCATCACCATCTATCCTCTCATCGAGAGGGGGTGAATCTCCATCAACATCTTCACCAACACCATCTTCTCTCAAACCCTAGTTCATCTCTTGTATCCGATCTTCGTCTCAAAACCACAGATCGGTACCTGTGGGTTGCTAGTAGTGTTGATTACTCCTTGTAGTTGATGCTAGTTGGTTTATTCGATGGAAGATCATATGTTCAGATCCTTAATGCTATTTAATACTCCTCTAATTATGAACATGAATATGCTTTGTGAGTAGTTACGTTTATTCCTGAGGACATGGGAGAAGTCTTGTTATAAGTAGTCATGTAAATTTGGTATTCGTTTGATTTTTTGATGAGATGTATGTTGTCTCTCCTCTAGTGGTGTTATGTGTACGTCGACTACATGACACTTCACCGTGATTTGGGCCTAGGGGACATTGGGAAGTAATAAGTAGATGATCGGTTGCTAGTGACAGAAGCTTAAACCCTAATTTATGCGTTGCTTCGTATGGGGCTGATTCAGATCGATATGTTTCATGCTATCGTTAGATTTACCTTAATTCTTCTTTCATAGTTGCGGATGCTTACTCGAGAGGTTAATAATAAGTGGGAGGCTTGTCCAAGGAAGGACAACACCCAAGCACCGGTCCACCCACATATCAAATTATCAAAGTAACGAACGTGAATCATATGAGCATGATGAAAACTAGCTTGAAAATAATTCCCATGTGTCCTCGGGAGCTCTTTTCTTTATATAAGAGTTCGTCCAGGATTGTACTTTGCTACAAAAAGGATTGGGACACCTTGTTGTACCTTAGCTACTTTTGTTACTTGTTACCCGTTATGAATTACCTTATCACAAAACTATCTGTTACCGATAATTTCAGTGCTTGCAGCGATTACCTTGGTGAAAACCACTTGTCATTTCTTTCTGCTCCTCATTGGGTTCGACACTCTTACTTATTGAAAGGACTACGATTGATCCCCTACACTTGTGGGTCATTAGACCCCGCCTCGACACCCCGACACCGCGACCCCGACACAGCACCCCACAGCGCCCGACACCCCCGACCCTGACACAGCACCCCGACACGACACCCTCGACACCCCGACCCCCGACACGACACCCAGAGACCGTGAGATGGCACCCTCGACCCCGACACAGCACCCCGACACGACACCCACGACACCTCGACACGACACCTCGACATGACACCCCAGACCGCGACATCCCGACCCAGACACGACACCCCTGACACCTCCGAAAAAAGGTGTTCTTCGGTCTTCCGGAGGCTGAAGGGTTCATATATTTGTGAACTATGAGTTAGGTAAGGTATTCAATTATTATTATGTACATATATATATTATTAATTAGTTCATGTTATTAGGTACTCAATTTCTTATTATGTTCATGATGATGCTACACACTTAAAAAAAATATTATGTTTATGTTGTACTAATTTCGTTTACTCTTTGTCATTCCAGGTGTTGACAGATGGTGGGCGTGAGTTGAGAGCGCTCCGAGCCTCCTTCCTTGGCGCGTGCTGGCAGGGGTGCTATTATTCCACCCCCAGCACCTTCAGAGAGCACTAGCAGACAGTATGAAGACTCCAGCTGGCGCTTATTTTTTAGCCAGGAGAGGTCGGGGGAAGATGAAGAGGGGTGCTAGAGGTGGACGTGGCGGCGGGAGAGGTAGGAAGGCTGCCGCGCCTTCCTCGCCGCCACTCCCAGCTGATTCTCTGGACCACTGGAGTGCTCCGTCTCAGGTGGACCCGTCTGACTTGGACCTGTCTTGGACTCCTATCCACGTGCCTCGGGTCGCCGAGCCTTCGTCCGGCAAGACTCGGGTCCCAGAGTCTTCGTCCCAGGAGACTCGGGTCCCAGAGTCTTCGTCCCACGTGACTTCGGAGGCTAGTGGCCATGCTGATGGTGGCGAGGCACCTTTTCTGACGATAGCTATAGCGAGGGTGAGCTGGTTGAGGGCGGAAAGAAGGCTACCAGCGTGGTGGTACAAAGCTCCCGCCCATGTCACCGACCCGCAATCAGAGGTGGTTGATTGAGACTAACAGGGAGAAGTAAGTGCATTTACTCATTTTTAACCTTTTGCCTTCATGTTTCTTCAAACTAATATCTAGTGTGTTGGCCTTGTCATACTGCAGGGGTTGGAAACACGCCCCTGGTGTCCGCAGGCCCAACCAGGTCCTTGACGTGCTTTGCCGGCACCACTTCCCAGGGTGGGTCACATTGCCCGGTGAGGGTGAGGTTCCACAGCTAGCACTAAGCTAGGAGCTGTACGTGGCTCACCTGGCCCCACCGAGGAGAGGGTCGACAGTGTCTTATTTGAGACGGTGGCCGACATTGTGATCCGACAGATTTGGGTAATTTCTCCTTTACAGAATTAAAAATCAACAGTAGCTAGTTATTGTACTAATCAATGTTGTCTTGTTTGATTGCAGACCTTCTACATGTGTCTTGAGGAACACGAGGTGGAGGCGGCTATGGTTCTCGAAGTCGGGTGCAAGCGCCTACTTCAGAACTTACGGCACGAGGCTCGGGTGCAGGTTGTTCGAGACTACTATGCCTCGGCTAACATTAAGAGGGCTAGGATGAAGTGACATGCCAAGCATTGCAGTAAGGAGAAGTACATGAAGGTAATTATCTATTCTTAAGGCCTTGTACTTCGTTTCCTTGATTTGATTCGTAGGCGTAGTGCTGAAATTTCTCTTTGTCTAACATAGGTGCCCCCGAGATGGTGTGCGGATAGGATGAACTGTTGGGAGGCATTGGTGGATGAGTGGTGCTCTCCGAAATGGCTAGCCGTCCACAACAAGGCCAGGGATAAGCATGCCCAAATGCAAGGTGTGCCACACCATCAAGGGAGCTCCAACCTGTTTGAGTACGGGGATCACTGGGTATGTGGTTTGCTTCATGATTCATGCAATTTCATTCTTCATGCTAGCTTGAGCCCTGAATTAATATTTTGTTTCTCTCTTTTAGGCGCGACACAACAAGAAGGACGTGCCACCACTGTACGACCTCTACGCCATCGCCCATACTGCCCCATACAAGAAGGCCAAGGTATTCTCTGAGGATGACCTCGATCATCAAGAGAGCTTCACCAACATCTCCTCCCACAACAAGCTCGTGAGGTATAGAGACATTGGGAAGACGAGGAAAGGGGAGGACTTCAACCCGAGCCTGAGTCCTTTTGATCCAGAGATAGTGTTGCTATCTGGTGGCGGGAGTTACCATGGCTCGGTAGCCATTGGAGATGGACTCATATGTTGTCCTAGAACTCTCCAGGAGATCAAGAAGCGCAAGACGAGCTACAATCTTGAGATAAGGCCTCGTCCATGGCCAATGGAGCTCGCCATGGAGGCTAGGGCCCAGGTGCTTCTGGCAGAGGCAAACAGGCAGGCGGCGTAGAGGGGGAGGGAGTTGGAGGAGAGGACGGCTAGTCTATTGGAGGCAGAGAGGAACCGGAACGACGCATCTCACCGGGACCTAAACGAGCTCCTTGTGGTAAGTTTCTCCTGCATATTGGCCAAATCATTCACGTAATGTTCGTTTCATTACTAACTAATATGACTGACTCGTGAAAACAAAATGTGCAGTCTGTGTGCGAGAAAAATGGTCAGACCCCTCCGCCGATGCCCAGCGGACACGGTGAGTTTCACTTGAATGGTAATTAGTTACTAGTATTCACATTTCAGTTGCATCATGCTAACGAGACATTGCAAATGAACTTTGGTGCAGCACGCCTCCCGACAAGCTTCCACCGATCCTTCTCTGTCTTGCAGTGGCGCAACCCTGACCGGTCCTTCTCCATCTGGCACTGGCACAAACCCGACCGGTCCTTCACCTCCGTGATGATGGTAAGTTTTCCTAAGTGTTTCGCTTAACAAATGCATACTTAGCTTAAGAAATGACCTACTTAGCTCCAAAATGACCTATACTTAGCTTATTTTCCTCGAAAATGACATAATAACCTTACTTAGCTCCAAAATGACATATTTTACCTAGGATAGCTATAAAACGACCTATACTTAACATTTTTCCCCCAAAATGACTTGATATGCTTAGTTAGCTAAAAATGGCATAACTACCTAGGATAGCTCAATAATGATCTATACTTAGATTAGCTAGTTCATTTATGACATAATTAGCTCACTTAGGTAAAAAAATGGCATAATAACCGTGGTTTAGCTCCAAAATGACCTATACTTAGCTTATTTTCCTCGAAAATGACATAATAACCTTACTTAGCTCCAAACTGACATACTTTACCTAGGATAGCTATAAAATGACCTATACTCAGCATTTTTTCCTCCAAAATGACAAAACAACCTTACCTACCTCAAAAATGACCGATTTTGACCAGGATAGCTCTAGAATGACCTACACTTGCCATTTTGTCCTCGAAATTGAATAAATATGCTTAGTTAGCACAGAAATTGCATAACTACCTAGGTTAGCTCAAAAATGGCCTATACTTAGCTTCTTTAGTTCATTTATGACATACCTAGCATACTTAGGTAAAAAAATGGCATGATAACCTTGGTTTAGCTCCAAAATTACATAGACTTAGCTTATTTTCCTAAAAAATGACAAAATAACCTTACCTACCTCCAAAATTGCCGATTTTAACTAGGATAGCTCTAAAATGGCCTACACTTGCCATTTTAGAGTCGAAAAAGAATAAATGTGCTTAGTTAGCTCAAAAATGGCATAACTACCTAGGTTAGCTCAAAAATGACCTATACTTAGCTTCTTCAGTTCATTTATGACATAGTTAGCATACTTGGGTAAAAAATGGCATGATAACCTTGGTTTAGCTCCAAAATGACATAAACTTAGCTTATTTTCCTACAAAATGACAAAATAACCATACTAAGCTCCAAAATGACATATTTACCTAGCTTAGATCTAAAATGACCTACACTTAGCATTTTTACCTAGCTTAGCTAAAAAATGGCATTTTTACCTACCTTAGTTATAAGAAGAAGAAGATAAAGAAGAGGAGAGGAGAAAAAGAAAGAGAAGAAAAAGTATTCTAGCTAGTCTTCTTCTTCTTCTAACTTTCTTCTTTCCCAATTTGCAGATTTGCTTTAGATGAGGAAGCTAGCATTCATGGAGTCTACTCTTCTCCTTGTGCTTCCTTTTTGTTTTGATTTTGTATGATGAACTTTGTTGTTGGAAACTTGTTGTTGGATATGTGTTGGAAACTTGTTGTTGGATATGTTGTTGGAAACTTGTTGTTGGAGATGTGTTCGTATGCTTGTGTACATAGCTTCAAATGCGTGTATATATATATATATATATATATATATATATATATATATATATATATATATATGTATGTATGTGTGTGTGTGTGTGTGAGAGAGATTCTGTGAAATTTAATGAATTTAAGAAACAACAGAAAAAACAAGGGCTATACAGGCACTTTGCCATCTACTGGCAGACGGCAAAGAGCTTTGCCATCAGCTAGCAGATGGCAAAGATGCCACGTAGCAGCTACCTGTGCAACCTGGGGGGCATTGGGCTGGCCTATATGGTTGCTTTGTCGTCTGCTGGCAGATAGCAAATACCTTTGAATATTTGTCGTCTGTGTGCAGACGGCAAAGCATGCCCTTAATCCCTTAACTGACCTAAGCTGCCACGTGTGCCATCCAGTCCCTTTGCCTTCTGCTGGCGGACAACAAAGGCCTTTGCATCTTTGCCGTCTGCGATCCCTTTGCCGTAGTTTGTTCAACCGGATGTGTTACCGTCTACTGGCTGATGGCAAAGGCCTTTGCCGTCCGCCAGGCATGCCTTTGCCCTCATCCATGGCAGATGGCAAAGTTCCTGATTCCTGTAGTGTACTTGAGAAGAGGTCAATACTTGGTCGGTGGCTGGTGGCGGTGTCATAGGAGGTAAATCCTCGGATGCGGCGGGAGATAGAAGGAGTTCAACCATCAAGGTCGGCGGTGCCGTGATTCGAGCACATCCATCGCAGTCAATGGCGGGATAGTGGAGGTCAAACTTCTGGCGGGGGCCGCACTAAGCTTTGCTCGTCGACCCTACTATCTCGGTGTGCTGCCGCATTGCGCTTCTCTGTCTGCTGGGTGGAGGTCGTCGTGCGGCTAATTAATTAAGGTATTCTTTTCATGAGTGTCCTAATTAATGTATTCAATTTCTAAGGGTAGTGTTGTACTAGTACTCTACATGTAAATTGACTGGCCACTATTTTCTGTCATTGCACATCTGGATAACAATATGGAGCACCCTCATTAATTATGAAAATAAAACCTTGTGATTTATGCACGCATCTTTGGGCAGCAGTTAATCCGTGTATTAATGTTGTTGTTTTGTTTTTAGTTGCCATTCATGTGGTGCAGATGGAACGATCTTGATGGATGAAGAACCGAAAAACCGCAGATTTTATCAGTGGCGTGACAGAGTTCATGAATTTGGCTGAAAGTAGAAGGATGGGAATTGGTGATGCGGATTACATCATGTGTCCATGTATAGATCGTGCCAATACAAAGTCACATGAAGTTGCAGATGTCCAGTGGCACTTAGCCTCTCGGGGATTCATGGATGGATAACGTTGAAAAAGACACAGTGAAGAGGAGGTCATGGATGAATATACCCAGGGCTGCGAGATGGCAAACCTCGATCAGTGTCACATGGATGTTGAATCTAACATCGTGGTATAGGTGTCAAGCTACCAATGGAACACCAGAAAGCTGAAATGCCACTGGAAAACCAAGACATCGACGCAGATGACGATGATCTTGATATGCCAGATTTTGCTGCTATGATTGCAGATTTCGAGAGCCCAAAAAAGGATATGATTGGGTACAAGGATCCGCCAACCATTGATGTGGACTCCAAGAAATATTTGTATCCAGGTTGCAAAAAGAAATGTTCCAAGTTGAGTGCCACCCTGGCGCTTCTCAGATTTAAAGAAGCAAACGGTCTATCAAACAAGGGCTTCACAGAGAGGTTAGGTCTTTTCAATGAAATTCTTCTGGAAGATAATGTGCTCTCTAGAAGCACGTATGAAGCAAAGATAATTGTTTGCCCATTGGAACTTGAAGTACAAAAGATACACGCTTGTGTGAATGATTGTATGTTGTACTGTTGTGAGTACAAAGATTTGCGTGCATGTCCCACATGCAAGCATGCACGATACAAGCGCAGGAGAGCAAAGGACAAGTACAAATTGGATGATCAGATCAAGATAGGAATCCCGTTCAAGGTTGTTTGGTACTTGCCTTTAATTCCATGGTTAAGGAGTTTGTTTGCAAACCCTTGAGAGGCAAAGAGGTTGCGGTGGCATCATGATGAGCGAATTGCGGATCAGTATATGAGGCACCCGAAAGATGGGGCTCAGTGGGAACTAACCGACAACAAGTTTGAAGACTTTGCCAGGGATCCTAGAAGTATAAGGCTTGGGGAGAGTACTGACGGGATGAATCCTTTGGGCGATATGAGCACCAATCACAGCACATGGCTAGTGCTTCTATGCATATATAACCTAGCTCCTTGGTTGTGTTTGAATAAAAATACAATATGATGTCAATGATTACTCAAGTCCCGAAGCAACCTGGAAATGACTTCGACATTTACTTTTAGCTACTGGTAGAAGAACTGCTGATAGTGTGGATAGATGCGTCTGCTGTAAAATCTTATGATGCTTAAAGAAAGGATATTTTCGATCTATATGCGATGCTGGTGCACACCAATCAAGATAAGCCGGCATTAGGCAACACATCGGGGCAGAAAACAAAGGGATATGTAGGGTGTGTCACATGGATGGATAGGACACCTAGTAGATTTCTTCCCAACTCGCGCAAAACCGTGTATTCACGTCATCGTAGGTTCTTACGAAGAAATCACCCATACCAAAAGATGAAAGCTGAATTTTATGGTACATCAGAGGTAGGTGTGTGCCCAAGACCCTATGATGGAGAGGTGGTCTACGACATGGCTAAACAAATTAATGTTGTGCTTGGCAAGAAGCACGCTTTGACGGTGAAACAAACACCCTAGGGTCAAGTATTTAAGAAGAAATTGGTGTTCTAGAAATTACCTTACTGGGAGATTCTATGTGTACATCACTGCATCGATATCATGCACGTAGAGAAGAACGTATGTTAAAGCATCATTGGTACTCTGCTCAAGAATAGATGTAAAAGAAAGGATGGTGACGGTTCACAGCTCGATATGCTTGCTGATCAATCAAAATGCAAGAGTGAAGCAGAAGATGATGACAAATTCATCAAAGCTCGCTAGAGTTACAGTTTCAGTACAAAAGAAGCAACACAGTTCTTCACCTATTTGTTGTCAGTTAAGACACCCTCTTCCTACCCCGCAAACATTAGAAGTCTCGTGGATGTGATCTCAGGTAAAATGAAGTTGGGACACATGAATTCACATGATTGCCACGTAATGTTTACACAAATCCTCCCGGTGGCCATCAGGAATCTGATGGACAAAGATATAAGAAACACAGTCATTGAGCTCTGTGATTTCTTCAACCAACTACGATAGGAAGTTGTAGATCCTGAAGAGTTGGATCATATGCAAGATGATATTGCAAGAATATTGTCCAACCTAGAGATGTTTTTCCCATCATCATTCTTTGATGTCATCGTCCATCTCACTATTCACCTTCTTAACGAGATAAAGTATTGTGGTCCTATGTTTCTTCGCAACATGTATCCCTTCGAGCGGTTTATGGGAATACTGAAGTGCTTTTTTCAGAACCGAAACCATCCAGAGGCAAGCATCCTAGAAGGTTATACCACAGAGGAGGTGGTTGAGTTTTGCACCGAATACATGAAACAAAGACCTATAGGTTTGCCCCTCTCTCGCCACGAGGGAAGGCTGAAAGGTAAGCATGTCCTTGCTGGCACGCAAATGGCTGCACCCGGAGAATTGGCAGAGAAATCCCATTTGATGGTACTTCTTAATAGCCCAGTTCTCACCGCTTATACCGAAGTACACTTGGCGGAGATATGCCAAAGCTTCTTACCAATGGCGCCGTCATGAGATGTGGAGATGAAGGACCACACTAAGAACTATGTTCAATGGCTGAAGAAACGTTTGGCACAAGGATCCATCGATGACATTGCTATGTGGTTGGCAGAAAATCCATCACCTATGATGTTGATGTACCAAGCATATGACATAAATGGATACATGTTCTACACTGAGGAATGTGATGAGAAGACCTTATATTAGAACAGCTCTGTTTGAATAGAATGCTTGACTGTAGATGAAGCTGATGAAAGGGTATACTATGGAACCATCAAAGAGATTTGGGAGCTTGAATATATCAAAGTTAAGGTGGCATTATCCAGGTGCTCATGGATCCCTCTTTGTCATGTAAAGGTTGATGATTACAGGAAGACCTGTGTTAATAGGACAACGATGGCATATCACGCGGACCCATTCATTCTTGCCAGCGATGCAACCTAGATTTCCTATGCGGAAGACCCCTTGCATAGAACTGCCATGTACTGATCCATGTGAAGAGGAGGGTACTGGGTGTTGAGGATGTTGCCGATGAGGACGAGTACGATGAATTTGCTGAGTTGCCAGTGAAGGGATCACGCACCCATGTAATAGAGAAGCATAAAATCATCAGAAAACCCATGTTCATTCGGGGTCAACGTAATGATCCTAGTTCCCCATGTATATGGGAATTAAGCCACAAGACTAGTCTTTATGCCTATCCTGCAACTTAATTCGTTCAATTTAGAACTGGCCCATGTACTGAATTTGCGAGTTATGCCCAGTTTTTTGTTGATGTAAGAACCGTTAATATGTTGATCTTAATATGCTGTCAGCTCGGGCAATGAATATGAACTGTTTGTTATTATTATTATTATTATTATTACTACTACTACTACTACTACTACTATTATTATTATTATTATTATTATTATTATTATTATTATTATTATATCATAGAGTAGCACACTCAAGTGATCTCACTACAGTATGTGTGAACAAAAATATGCAATCTGGTTTGCGAATAGCACACGGTTCGTTCATGAAAGTCGTGTTGACCAAACCCCGCACGTGATCTGAGTCATGCTTTCTGATTAGCCAGAACCCAAACCCCACGGATCATACGTCTGCACCGTTGTATGCTCCCAGATCGAACGACGATCCTCATCCCTTTCGACAGCACATGCAGTTCCGGTTGTAATTTTATTTTTATGCACAAAATGCACGTTAAACTCAAAAAATTTCTTAAATATAGCTAACGATACCTGAAATGTGCCAAAAAATCAAACCCGTGGTACAATGGTGATTGTGTACCGTGGGAATTTTTATGATGCGAAACGATGAAGTCACCGGCCACAGGAGTTTGAATTGACATGTCTCCTTTTGGAAAGCATGATCCTTCATGTGAGATGCTCCGGTTTGGAAGGCGAGATCATCAAAACTTGTGCCAAACTTTAACATAATTTTTCCACGGGGTCGTGAGAGCACGCCTTGGGTACACATCTATTTTGATGATGTTTAGACTCCATTAATTAAAATACAAAATAGGCCTACGCCGGTGGCCGCACCTCGTGGCCGAAATGTTTGAAACTTCTCCCCGCTTCTTGGACAAATGGATGAAAACTCGCAAAGCGACACACAAATGATTTGTACACCTCCTTTGTTATACTACTTTGTGTCATGCATGGCCATAGTGGGAGTATCATAGCCAGGTATCATGCACTCGGGAATAGAAAATATGATAATGTGGCAAGGAATTAAAGAAGGGAGAGTGGGTTAGAGTAACATAGGTAAATACCGTAACCTAATAAATGATATACTACTTTGTGTCATGCATGGCAATAAATACGGTCATCTATGATACTACTCTATGATATTGTGCACTATGAAGGTACGTACATAGTATCGTACACTAGATCATATGCATGATACTAGTATATGATACACCCCGCTATAAGGCTGGCCGTAGTGGTGGTATCATAGTCGGTATCATGCACTCGGAAATAGCAAGTTTGCGGATTGACAAAGAATTAAAGAAGATATAGAGTGTTAGAGTAATATGTAGGTAGATACCGTATCATGTTAAATTCGATGCTAATTTGTGTCATGCATGGCAATAAATATGTTCATCTATGATACTACTCTATTATACTATGCACTATAATTAAAGCTAGTATCATATATATGCATGATACTAGTATATGATACTCTCCACTATGAGTAGCCTAAGTATAGCCTAACTAAAACACCCACATGTTTGTAGTAGATTTTTTGACTTTATATGCACTAAATGCAAGGTAAGTGCAAATAATGACTTAAACATAGCTGACGAGACCTGAAATGGGCCGGAAAATCAAACCAAGGGTATATCCGCGATCGTTTACAATGATTTTTTTCGAGGCGGAACAATGTAGTAGCTGTCGATTTGGAGTTCGTAGTGTCGCATCCTACTTTTGGAAACTATTATACTTGTTGTGAGATGCTTCGGTATGGAAGGTGCGAGCACCAATACTCGTGCCAAGCTTTACCAATTTTTTTCCA
This sequence comes from Triticum dicoccoides, assembly GCF_002162155.2. Classification (NCBI taxonomy): domain Eukaryota; kingdom Viridiplantae; phylum Streptophyta; class Magnoliopsida; order Poales; family Poaceae; genus Triticum; species Triticum dicoccoides. The sequence continues at coordinate 15,981 of NW_021176890.1, forward strand.
TGCGATCGTGAGAGCACGCCAGAGTGACACAATGATTTTCGTTATTTTCTAGACTCTATATGAATTTCCTGAAATTAAAATACCAACAAGGCATATGACTCTGGCCGCACCCTGCGGCCGAACTGTTTGTAGTTTTTTCCCGTTTCTCGGACAATGAATGAAGACTCGCAAAGCGACACACAAATGATCTTGCTAACAACCACGCTGTGGTTGCGACTATATATATATATATGCAAAAAATGACTCAAATATAGCAAATGATATCTTTTTTTTTGCATATTCAAAGTTTGAGATTGCTAGCCAGTCATTCCTCCTGGTTAAATGTACCAGAAAATCGAACCATAGATTACAATCATGATTTCTTACCATGGAAAAAAATTGGAGGTGAAACGATGAACTCATGTTTTCATTCAAACAAAAATATGTTGTTACTTAATGTAAAATGTTTTCAAATAGCACACCGTTCACTCACGAAAGTCGTGTGTCCACTAAACCGTGGCCGATGCCCCCCTGCCACGTGCGTGATCAGAGTCATGCGTTCTGATTGGCCAGAACCCAAACCCCATGGATCGTACGTTTACATCGTTGGATGCTCCTTGATCAAACGGCGATCCTCATCCCTTTCGACAACACATGCAGTCCCGGTTGAGATTTTATTTATATCCACAAATTGCATGTTTAATTCAAGAAATGTCTTAAATATAACAAACCATACCTGAAATGCATTAGAAAATCAAACCCGTAGTATAATGGTGATTGCGTACCGTGGAAATTTTTTGAGGCCAAATGATGAAGTCACCGACCACTGGAGTTTTAATTGACACGTCTCCTTTTGGAAACCATGTCCCTTCATGTGAGATGCTCCGGTTTGGAAGGGGCGATCATCAAAACTTATGCCAAACTTTACCAAATTTTTTCCACGGGTTGTGAGAGCACGCCACGGGCACACACAAATTTTGATGATGCCTGAACTCCATCTGAATTCCCTGTAATTAAAATACCAACTAGGCCTACGCCGGTGGCCACACCTTGCGGCCTAAATGTTTGAAACTTCTCCCCGTTTCTCGGACAATGGATGGAAACTCGCAAAAGCGACACACAATTGATTTGTACACCTTCTTTGCTAACTAACACCCAAATGTAGTTGTAGAATGGTTTTGAATTTGTATGCACTAAATGCAAGGTAAGTGCAAAAAATGACTTAAATATAGCAAAGATACCTGAAATGGGCTAGAAAATCAAACCTAGGGTATATACGTGATTGTTTACCGTGAAACAAATTACAGCTGAAACGATGTAGTCATTGACGATTGGAGTCCGAAGCGCCGCGTCTCCTTTTGGAAACTATGATCCTTCTTGTGAGATGCTCCGATTTGGAAGGTGTGAGCATCGAAACTAGTGCAGTCTTTACCAAATTTTTTGCATGGATCCTGCGAGCACGCCACGGTGACACACCGATTTTAGTTATTTCCGGACTCTGTATGCATTTCCTGTAATTGGAATACCAACAAGGCTTACGCCTCTGGCCGCACCCAGCAGCCGAACTGTTTGAATTTTTCCCTGTTACTCGAACAATGAATGAAAACTTCCAAAGCAACACACAAATGATCTTGTTAACTAGCTCCCACGTGTAGTTGCGACTATAGCAAATGACTCAAATATAGAAAACGACACCTCAAATGCATGAGAAAATCGAACCATAGGGTACAATGGTGATTTCTTACCGTGGAAAACAATTTGGAGGAAAAACGATGAACTCTTGTTTTCATTAAAACAAAAATATGATGTTAGTTCATGTAAATATTTTCAAATAGCACATGGTTCACTCGCAAAAGTCGTGTGCCTACTAAACCATGGCCGATCCCCCCCACCCCTTGTTGCGCGCGTGATCTGAGTCATGCGTTCTGATTGGCTAGAACCCAAACCCCACGAATCCTACGTCTGCACCGTTGGATGCTCCCAGATCGAACGACAATCCTCATCCATTTCCACAGCAAATGCAGTCTAGCTGGGATTTGATTTATATGCCAAAATGCACGGTAAATGCCAAAAATGTCTTAAATATAGCACATGAGACCTGAAACGTGCCAGCAAATCAAACCCATGGTATAACGGTGATTGCTTAACTTGGGAAAAATTATGAGGCGAAACGATGAACTCACGTCTTCATTTCAAAATTAGTATGTCTTCATTTCAAACGAACTTATTCTATTTGTGCACATGAGCGCCTAGAGGCAACCATTTGCATAGGCCTTTTCACACGGTGACCGGGGATATTTTCACCCTTTTCACCTAGGCCGCCAACACCCCCCACCGCCCGCTCGCCTTTCACTCAACTAGTACCCCAAATCTCCATTGCCATCTCTGTCGTGGAATTGTCACGTCAGATGTCCTAGTGAAAGGACTTAGTCGTGGAGCCATCGCAACTAGGAAGCTTGAAGGGGTTAATCGGGACAAGAGAAACGAGAGGTTTTATACTAGTTTGGCCCCTTATGATGAATGTAAAAGCCTACATCTAGTTGTGATTGGGATTATGTATGTCTCGATGACCAGGAAGCGGAATCGCTTGACCTAGCTCTCGAGTTGTTGTTTCGTACCCTGAACCACCGCCGGGTCGTCCCTTTATATACTGAGGTTGACGCCCATCGGCTATACAGAGTCCTGGCTAGCTTATAGATTGTATCCGGCTCGGTCTCTTAATCCTTCTTGCCTTACAGTACAAGTTACATGATCAAGGCAGTTTAACACTACAGGCCTTAGGTCACCTCTGGGCCGTTGGGCCTTTACTAAGCTGCCGTATTCAAGCTTGAGCTTCTCTCTCAAAAAATGCTTGTAAGTATAACCCGGATCCTTTTGGCGGGTCATACTAGTAATTATATCCCCAACATTGGGCCCCAGGCTGATTTGAACCAGTTCATGTTAGTCTTCAATACTTCAGAAAAAGTTCTCCGCCTCTTATTTAAGAAGATTCATGTAACCCGCCATGATGTCATCCTTCAAGTTTGTGGTAACCCGCCATGACGTCACCTGTCATAAATGTATGCTTTGTCCAACACATCTCAACGGATCTTTATCTTAATGACCATCTGAAAATCGAGGCACCTTTGTAGTTGGATAATTATATTTTTCAGCATCCTCGTTTTTCGCGCCCACTTCACAGGTTTTTCTTTATAAATAGACCCGACTAGGTCTTTCTTCATTCTTGCCTTTCCTCGTCTTCTTCCTCTCGCCCCTACTGTCGCTCGAGCTCCGCCGCCACCGCGGCGCACCTTCGTCTCCATCGACTTTGGCCGCTCCATTAACCTGAATCCATCTAGAGAACGGCGACGCCCCTCCGCAACAGATCTACCACTGCAAGTTTTCCCCCTTCTGCATCTTAGATCCATGCTAGGGTTAGCGAGTTCCTCTCTACAGTTCGTAGTTCATCTCAGTTCTTCGTGTTTCTTCTGTCGTGGCTTCTTTTGATCCAACAGTAGCATAGATCTCATGCGTAACCGTTTCGCATCCATTTTAGGCACTAGCAGATCCTCTTTCTTTGTAAAGAATCCTCATTAGAACGCATGAACTCCTCTGTACCATGTTTCTAGGTCTAGAAATTTTTCTTTTCTGAACCTTGGTTTGATCCAAAATAATTACCATAAACTGTGGAACTTGTTTGTCCTGCACTTAGGAAAAATCCATAACTTGTTAAACTTGCTAGTCATGGCGGCTCTGACTGCCATTTTACGTAAGTGATAATCTGAACTTCTCTTGTTTAGTTGAAATAACATTGATGGCTTTAACACACTTATGGCGGCTTACGTAACTCGGATGGAAATATCCTTATACCATTAGGCCCCTTCATAAGTCGCCATAATTGATTCCAGCAATATTTTCCCTGCCCGACTTAAATTTAAACCGGCTTTATTTACCTTGCATTTAGGCTTTCAAATGTAATGGCACCCAAGGCACCTACCGCTTGCAATTGGGTGAAATCCATTGTCACTGACAACACTTTAGATGACATTGTCCAGACCGGGTATCTGCCCAAGAAAGAAGTCATGCCTTATCGTGCTCCTCACCCGGACGAAGAAATCCCTCAACCCAAAGACGGAGAGGTGGTCGTCTTCACTAATCATATGAACCGGGGCTTCACGCCTCTTGGTTCAAAAAAATTCAGAGACGTGCTGAAGTTTTTTGACCTTCACCCACAAGACATCGGACCCAATTCCGTGTCTAATATCTGCAATTTCCAAGTGTTTAGCAAGGTTTATATTGGCGAAGAACCCAATTTACTACTTTTCAGGGAGTTGTTCTACTTGAACCGCCAGACAAAGTGTGCCAGCGGTCAGATCTTGGAACTTGGTGGAATTTTCATTCACCACCGCAGGGATGCACTTTTCCCCTATGCCAACCCGCCAAGCCATCCAAAGGATTGGAACATGACGTGGTTCTACTGCAAAGATACCTCCCCGGCTGACGAGAATCCTCTGCCCGGCTTTCGTGCCCTCCGTCTTGACACCAATCATCATTTACCAAACAAAATTACTTCCGTAGAGCACAGATCCCTCTCTCCTACTATAGCCAAGATCAAAGCGCTGTTTGGGAACGGGTTGACGGGCATTGATCTGGTTCGAGTCTGGCTTGCCTGGCGGGTTATCCCATTAAGCCGCCGCACCGTCTTAATGTGTGAATACACTGGCACCGAGAATGACCCCCTGCACCACAGCTCTGTTGATTTACCTGCTCAAGTTGTTGATGACATGACCAAATCTCTTCTCAACGAGACTCTGGCGGATTGTGGCAGAGTGGGTCTCGCTCCATTCTGCAAAGACAACCTGGCTCCAAAGGTAGAAACACCCATATAAAAATGTTTACCTTATTTTCTTAATGCTTCATCCATATTCACAATATACTTAATCCTTCCAGGCGGGTGATAAATTTTGGAAAGTTAAATACGATCATGAAGCGACTAAGAAAGTCAGGAAAGAAAAGAGAGCCGCCAGGAAAGAAGCTGCCCAAAGGAAGGGCAAGAAAGCTACTGCTTCCGACTTGCTTCGGCTGTCAGACTCTTCTAAGTCAGAGGTAGCCCTTGACTCCCTTGGCTTATTCTTTAATCATCTTAGTGACACTGATCATCAACAGGAAGACACTGGGACAAGCCGTAGCAAGGCTGACGAGGTAACTATCCTTTCCTTCGACTCCGAGCCTTTGCCAAGACAGAAAATCCGTAGAGTGACTCGGAAAGTAAGATTTTCTCATCCCCTAGCTCATCACGATCCTCAATTTCTTTTGAAGCAGCAAATTCATGAGAGCCGGAGGCAGACCCGGACCAGCAAGGACGTGGAGCTCTCCTCCAGCTTGCCAAATACCCCCAGGAAACGCTAAAACGAGGTTACCTCTATTTTAATTAAGTTTTACCCCTTGGCGGGTCTCTTTCATCAACCACTCAATTCCTCTGACTCAGATTATCAGGATACTTCCCCTCCCTCCGGCGAGTCATTTCAATCCAATCTACCGACTTTCAAGACTGTACCAGGGTATAATAAACCACTCACTTTTTTATTTATTGTAATCTTCTTAGTGCTGTACTAATCTTTTGATTTGAATGCAGTGTTCAAGTTAAACCCAGCAAGAGGGGTAGAAAGAATAAACTGGTTGATGAGAGAGTCGCCACTGATGAGACGACTCTTAAAACAACCGTGCTGGAGTCAAGCACTCATGAGCCGCCACCTGAACCAGCGCGAGATGTGTCACCTCCTACTGACCTGCCTACTGACCAAGGTGCTTCCGGGTCAGAAAAACCCAAACCTCCGAGTCCAACCCGGATAGCTGATCCTTCCAACACTGATGTCGAGATCACTGGAACCGGTCATACTGACCCGGGGAGGCCAACCGTGCTAGCCAAATGCCCCGCCAAGGAAGAACTTCTGGACCAGCACCGAGTCAAGATGGACGCCACCAATTATACTCATATGAGCTTTGGAGATGTCTTCCCTGGCTACATGAGCCAAGTGTGCAGCAGCCAAAACCTCAAAATTGACATGGTGAAGCAGATGCACCATAAATTCAAGGTATGATCCATGTCCTTTTAATCATTATCCTTCAGTATGTTAGCCCCCAAGTCTGCTACTTAAGATGCTTATGATGTAGACTTAGAAATAAATTTAACAATATGAAGACAAAATAGACTTTCGGCTTACCATGTAGCCCCCAAGGGGCGGCTTAACCAATATGGTTGAGCCGGCTCTTTATAGAGAAATTCTTATGGCTCTTTAAACAACAGTATGCATTAGCCCCCAAGTGCCAAGTGTTATTGTTTACAAAATGCTTGGGACTTACTCATATGAATCACCATATAATGCACCGTCGTAGAACAGAAAAAACTCTGCAAGACATTAGCCCCCAAGTGCCAAGTATTATTGCTGGCAAAGTGCTTGGGAATTTGAATACTGCATAAAGAACTTACTTGATTTTATATTCGCACAGGCTACCACGAGTCAACTCGAATTCCAAGAGTCAGAACTTGAGAAGGCCAACAGTAAGTTCGAGTTCATTGTTTCTGATCAGGATAAACTTAAGAAAGACTTTGAAATTGAAAAGAAAGCCTGGGCGGATGAGAAGACCGCATTGACAAGCCAGGCTGAAAAAGCAGAAGCGGCTCTTGAAGAAGTCACTGGAGAATTGTCCGGGTTAAAGCGCCATATTTCACAAATGGTCGCAGCCATCTTTGGTAAGTCGCCTTGCCGTTGTGTTCATATGTTAACCCGGGCAATAGAGTATGTGCCAGAAATTCACCTTTCTGAGTATGCTTTGTATAGGCCCAGAAGCGCAAATTTAAACCACAACATGCTGACGAAGATAAAGGTTGTGTATACCTTGGTGGAACAATTGTACACCGGGTCACAATGTACCCTTGCTTCGGTGGCCTTATCCAATGAAGTGCCAACCCTCCTACCACGGGTCTTGAGTAAGCTGTCAGTTCTTCCGCAACGGATCAATGAATTGAGACGGACAGCTGCAAGAGCCGGAGCAGTAAATGCTCAAAGTCGGGCTAAGGCCTGGCTACCTGAACTAGACCCGGAAGATATTGAAATTGGTTATCCAAATCTCAAGGAAGATGGCACGTCATTTGAAGAGGCGGATTTCCTTGCCTGTGTCAAAGAGGTACGCCCCGTGGCGACTCTGATAGCCGCTGAAGTGGATTATACCAAGTACCAGGCGGGTTATGATGAACATGAACGAAATGTGCCCTAGAGGCAATAATAAAGTTATTATTTATTTCCTTATATCATGATAAATGTTTATTATTCATGCTAGAATTGTGTTAACTGGAAACATAATACATGTGTGAATACATAGACAAACAGAGTGTCACTAGTATGCCTCTACTTGACTAGCTCGTTAATCAAAGATGGATAAGTTTCCTAACCATAGACATGAGTTTTCATTTTATTAATGGGATCACATCATTAGGAGAATGATGTGATTGACTTGACCCATTCCGTTAGCTTAGCACTTGATCGTTTAGTATGTTGCTATTGCTTTCTTCATGACTTATACATGTTCCTATGACTATGAGATTATGCAACTCCCGTTTACCAAAGGAACACTTTGTTTGCTACCAAACGTCACAACGTCACTGGGTGATTAAGGAGCTCTACAGGTGTCTCCGAAGCTACATGTTGAGTTGGCATATTTCGATATCAGGATTTGTCACTCCGATTGTCGGAAATGTATCTCTGGGCCCACACGGTAATGCACATCACTATAAGCCTTGCAAGCAATGTAACTAATGAGTTAGTTACGGAATGATGCATTACATAACGAGTAAAGAGACTTGCCGGTAACGAGATTGAACTAGGTATTGAGATACCGACGATTGAATCTCGGGCAAATAACATACCGATGACAAAGGGAACAACGTATGTTGTTGTGCGGTTTGACCGATAGAGATCTTCGTAGAATATGTAGGAGCCAATATGAGCATCCAGGTTCCGCTATTGGTTATTGACCGGAGACGTGTCTCGGTCATGTCTACATTGTTCTCGAACCCGTAGGGTCCGCACGCTTAAGGTTTCGATGACAGTTATATTATGAGTTTATGAGTTTTGATCTACCTAAGGAGTTCGGAGTCCCAGATGAGATCGGGGACATGACGAGGAGTCTCGAAATGGTCAAGACGTAAAGATCGATATATTGGACGACTATATTCGGACATCAGAAAGGTTCCGAGTGATTCGGGTATTTTTCAGAGTACCGGATAGTTACGGAAATTCGTATTGGACCTTAATGGACCATACGGGAAAGGAGAGAAAGGCCCCAAAGGGTGGCCGCACGCCTCCCCATGGACTAGTCCGAATTGGACTAGGAAGGGGGGGGCGCTCCCTTCCTTCCTTTTCCTTCTCCCTTCCCTTTCCTTCTCTCCTACTCCTTCTACTTGGAAGGGCTCCTAGTTCTACTAGGAAAGGGGGAATCCTACTCCCGGTGGGAGTAGAAATCCCCTAGGGCACGCCATAGAGAGAGGGCCGGCCCTCCCCCTCCTCCACTCCTTTATATACGGGGAGGGGGGCACCCCTTGGAGACACAACAATTGATCTCTTGATCTCTTAGACGTGTGCGGTGCCCCCCTCCACCATAGTCCTCGATAATATTGTAGCGGTGCTTAGGCGAAGCCCTGGGACGGTAGAACATCAAGATCGTCACCACGACGTTGTGCTGACGGAACTCTTCCCCGACATTCTGCTGGATCGGAGTCCGGGGATCATCATCGAGCTGAACGTGTGCTAGAACTCGGAGGTGCTGTAGTTTCGGTGCTTGATCGGTCGGGCCATGAAGACGTATGACTACATCAACCGCGTTGTTCTAACGCTTCCGCTATCAGTCTATGAGGGTACATGGACAACACTCTCCCCTCTCGTTGCTATGCATCACCATCATCTTGTGTGTGCGTACGAATTTTTTTGAAATTACTATGTTCCCCAACAGTGGCATCCGAGCCTGGTTTTATGTGTAGATGTTATATGCACGAGTAGAACACAAGTGAGTTGTGGGCGATACAATCATACTGCTTACCAGCATGTCATACTTTGGTTCGGCGGTATTGTTGGATGAAGCGGCCCGGACCGACATTATGTGTACGCTTACGCGAGACTGGTTCTACCGACGTGCTTTGCACATAGGTGGCTGGCGGGTGTCTGTTTCTCCAACTTTAGTTGAACCGAGTGTGGCTACGCCCGGTCCTTGCGAAGGTTAAAACAGCACTAACTTGACGAACTATCATTGTGGTTTTGATGCGTAGGTAAGAACGGTTCTTGCTCAGCCCGTAGCAGCCACGTAAAATTTGCAACAACAAAGTAGAGGACGTCTAACTTGTTTTTGCAGGGCATGTTGTGATGTGATATGGTCAAGACGTGATGCTATATTTTATTGTATGAGATGATCATGTTTTGTAACCGAAGTTATCGACAACTGCCAGGAGCCATATGGTTGTCACTTTATTGTATGCAATGCAATCGCCATGTAATTGCTTTACTTTATCACTAAGCGGTAGCGATAGTCGTAGAAGCAATAGGTGGCAAAATGACAAGGATGCAATGATGAAGATCAAGGTGTCGCGCCGATGAAAATGGTGATCACGATGGTGCTTCGGAGATGGAGATCACAAGCACAAGATGATGATGGCCATATCATATCACTTATATTGATTGCATGTGATGTTTATCCTTTATGCATCGTATCTTGCTTTGATTGATGGTAGCATTTTAAGATGACCTCTCACTAATTATCAAGAAGTGTTCTCCCTGAGTATGCACCGTTGCGAAAGTTCTTCGTGCTGAGACACCACATGATGATCGGGTGTGATAGGCTCTACGTTCAAATACAACGGGTGCAAAACAGTTGCATACGCAGAATACTCAGGTTAAACTTGACGAGCCTAGCATATATAGATATGGCCTCAGAACACGGAGACTGAAAGGTCGAGCATGAATCATATAGTAGATATGATCAACATAGTGATGTTCACCATTGAAAACTACTCCATCTCATGTGATGATCGGACATGGTTTAGTTGATTTGGATCACGTGATCACTTAGATGACTAGAGAGATGTCTGTCTAAGTGGGAGTTCTTAAGTAATATGATTAATTGAACTTAAATTTATCATGAACTTAGTCCTGGTAGTATTTTGCAAATTATGTTGAAGATCAATAGCTCGCATTGTTGCTTTCATATGTTTATTTGATATGTTCCTAGAGAAAATTGTGTTGAAAGATGTTAGTAGCGATGATGCGGATTGGATCCGTGATCTGAGGTTTATCCTCATTGCTGCACAGAAGAATTATGTCCTTAATGCACCGCTAGGTGACAGACCTATTGCAGGAGCAGATACAGACGTTATGAACGTTTGGCTAGCTCAATATGATGACTACTTGATAGTTTAGTGCACCATGCTTAACGGCTTAGAATCGGGACTTCAAAGACATTTTGAACGTCATGGACCATATGAGATGTTCCAGGAATTGAAGTTAATATTTCAAGCAAATACCCGAGTTGAGAGATATGAAGTCTCCAACAAGTTCTATAGCTAAAAGATGGAGGAGAATCACTCAAATAGTGAGCATGTGCTCAGATTGTTTGGGTATGACAATCGCTTGAATCAAGTGGGAGTTAATCTTCCAGATAAGATAGTGATTGACAGAGTTCTCTAGTCACCATCACGAAGTTACACTACAAAAAAAAGACACATCCGTGACATTTTGGGCCGAACAATTTTTTTTCTGTCATACATATGACACTTCTATGATGATAGTTGTGACAAAACCCAGTATCATCATAGATGTGGTGGGCTCCTACTTCTATGACAAAAATCATGACAGAAAATGGGCTTTTCGTCTTGGGCGGGCCAGAGACGCAGCTGCATGACATTCTTTGGGCCGTCCATGACGAAAAAAACTATGGTAGAAGCGAGGGGGAGGAAAATTTCGGGGAGTTGCCCGTTACGGTGGGAGGTCGGGGGCGGAGCGATGCGCGTTTCTCTCATACGTACGCACGTGTGCGAGACGTTGGCTCTAACTGAAGCCGAGCGAGGCGTTGGGCTCTAACTGAACCCGAGTGATTGCACTGCAGGCTATGTGTTACTGAACCCGAGCGATCGATCGATGGCTGTTAACTGAACCCGATGGAGCGATTCCTTCGCTACTGCTACTAATTGAAGCCGATCGATGCTACCTCTGGGATGAAAAATAGTGAGTGTTG
>NW_021176890.1:27424-76723 GCF_002162155.2 Triticum dicoccoides
ACCGTAGCACTCCAACACAAGTCCGTTTCGTCCGTTTTACGGTGTGCCACACCCCTCTCGATCAACAGGACCCCTGTTTCGACCGTAGCGCTCCAACACAAGTCCGTTTCGTCCGTTTTGCGGTACGCCACACCCCTCCCGATAAACAAGAACCCCCGTTTCGTCCGTAGGAGGTCCATTTCCTCTGTTTTGCGGTACGCCATGCCCCTCCCGATCAACAGGACCCCGTTCCGAACGTAGGAGGTGTGTTTCCTCCGTTGTGCGGTACGCCAGGCCTCATTTCCATTACCTGTTCCGTCCAAGCCCTCCCAATGAACACGACCACGCATTCCGTTCCGACCCAGCCGGTTGGCTCCCACGCGTTCCATTGCCTCCCGATGAGCACGACGCATTCCATTGCCTCCCCATGAACACGATGACGATGTTGTTTCTCCGTTCCGACCCAGCCATGTATGTATGCGCGAGTAGGCGTTCGAGACCCTACCCGTATGTACGTACGTGGCCGTATTTTCTTTCTTGCACCCTCGCCGCTGTACGTACGTGTACGTGCGCACCTCTACTACGACCAGTATGTACATACACGTTCGCGACCAGAATGACAACGCTATGTACGCTTCAACCAGGTGGGTACGGACTGTCAGGCACTTCCTTGCGTGCGATGATGTAGCTGGTTGGTCCCAACAGTCAGGGGGGCGAATCGTTTTTTTTCGGAAGCACTTCCTTGCGTGCGAAGATGTAATTGGTGGGTCCCAGCTGACAGGGGGAAATGTTTTTTGCTAAATATGGTGGCCCATCCGGTGGGTCCCCGCTGTCAGGTGGAGGAATAATTATTTTGCGCGTAATAAGGAGGCACTTCCTTGCTGCGGTCGTGGACCCAGCTGTCAGCCCCTCGACGTATAGTCCACGTCTGATGGAAGCCATTCCTTGACCATGTTGACCATGCTGCGCCGAGAGCACCAGGGCGGTGGACGACAGCGAGGCCTAGGAAGGGGACGACATGGAGCCGGGGAAGACGCGGTAGTGGATGCCCAAGCATACAGGAGTATGAGGGTTCACTCGTTCGGCTGTGGTGTGAGGCTGCCATCGCTGCAGAATAACAGGGGTTGTGGGTGCCGTGTGCGTAGAGGGATGGCCTAGCCAGCGGTGGGAGTAGTAGGGGGCGGTGAGGCCTCCGCGGCATCACAGCCGGCCACGGGAGGCAGGAGCACGCGGCACGACCGGCGCTGGTTTAGGCGGCTGGAGCAAGAAGACCAGAGGTTGAAGAAGCACTACAACCGTTGGATGAACATCATACGGTAAAAGGAGCTAGAATCGTTCATATTGACTAAGTTGACAAAGCTCTCTGTCCCCGTCAACTTGGTAGGCCCACAAGTTAGCCTCCCAGTATGCTGGGTTCCACCTGGCAGGGAGACTATTCATTTTTTTGTGTAATAAAGAGGCACTTCCTTGCGTGCGAAGATAGCTGGTGGGTCCGACAAGTCAGCGGGGGGCACGTTTTTTTCGCGAAATACAGAGGCCCTTCCGGTGGGTCCCAGATGTCAGGTGGAGGAATCATTATTTTGCACGTAATAAGGAGGCATTTCCTTGTGTGCGGCCGTGGACCCAGCTGTCAGCCTCTCCACGCACAGCCTACTTCCAATGATGTCGTTCATTGACCATGTTGGCCACACCGCGCCGAGCGCATCACGACGGCGAGGCCCCGGACAACAACGAGCCGGAGATGGGAAGACGCGGGAGTAGAGTCGCAGACGGAGAGGTGTACGAGGGTTAACTGGTTCTAGTGCGGTGTGGTTCGGCAGTCGGTGGAGAAGAACAGGAGGTGTGGAGGGTTGGAGGGATGGCCTGGCCAATGGTGGAGTAGCGCTTCACAGCGAAGCGTGCTAAGCAGAGCTGCTAGTAGCAGGAGGCGGGAGGTGATCCTGGCGGCGCTGGAGGAAGAAGATGAGAAATTGAAGATGGATGTCGGCCGTTGGATGTAAATCCAACGGCTAACATGTTAGAATCATTTTTGACTAAATTTACAACGACTTGCGTTGGCTTCGACCTATTGGCCCACATTTCAGCCTCAAAAAATGTGGCACGTATTCAACCCATTTTCAGAATTTACAGTCTTTTTTTTGTGCAGTAGAATTTACAGTCAATTTGATCTTTTTTTTGAATTACAGCCATTAGCTGGGCTGGGTGAACAATTAATGTAGCTTTCATGCAGCCCATTTATTTTATTTCCTAAAAAATTACAGGCCATTTGCACTTTATCTAGATACACGATTTTGCTGGGCTGATTCTAATTATAATGTTGGGTTGGGCCAACAATGTTATCAAAAAATAAAAAAGGGCTGAGCATTTTGTTATAAATATATTTAAATAATAAGTGATATTATTACATTCGTCCTTAAATCTTACCAAGCTTTTGTACACAATCACTAGGATTTGCGTGCCAAAACAATCCAGGATTTTATTTGTTAAGAAATTATTTTTATAAGTTAATAAGATGTGGAATATTATTTTCTTACATATATAAGTATCTGTTAAATATATGATGATAATAAAAATAATATATAATAACATATAAAATAATTTAAATATATATAATATATTTAAAAGGGAAACATAAGTTGTGCCTGGCGTTCCTATTCTTATATAGAAAAATAGAACAGACCGCTGCGTTTTCTTTAAAAAATACATAAATTGGGCTGCCAAAAATAAAACCTCGGATGGGAGGTCCATAGGCCGATCGATACATCATGGCCCTAAGAAAATACAAACAGGCCCTCCCATCCGAGGTCGTGGGCTGCACATGTTAAAATGAAAGCCTAGACAGGGCAGCCCAAAACCACGTCCAACACTTTCCAAAACTCCATCCCTCGTTTTCTCTTTGTTTCGCACACTCAACATTGTGTGGGCATTTTGACTGTGCATCATATGAAGATGTGCTATGCATGAATGTTGATCAGCATGATGTTAACTGGCTGGTAGTTCCATTTTCGACCACAAATAAATCTTCCAACATGATGTTAACCCCGTTTGAAAAGGCCATGTTAATATAAATGCTCTACCTCTGAAAGTTGCAGTTTCTTATCTGAAACTGAACTTGTAGTTTCTTATCTGAAACTGGAACTTGCAGTTTCTTCTCGTCTGCACTTTTATACTCCTATGAAACTACATTTTTTTAAGTGCTAAAAATAGATCTCTAGAATTCATAAAATTCTTCATATGCTCAATACTGCAAATCTGAAATTCAAAAGACATTCATATCTAAAAGTACTCTCAAAATACACAACACAAAACACAATCCACAACCTGCAAATACTAACTACCCTAAGCTCCTCCTGACAATTCATAACCTGTCCGACTATTGGGCTGGGTGGCAGTCCCCTCCCATTCCTCGGCGGTAGACATCCGCCTCGTGAGACGATGTGAATGGCGAGGGAGACGATGGCGAGGAAGCATCATTGGGCCAACTGCTTTTCTCCTCTTGTAGTTGGGTTCGGTCGACGAAGACTCCACCGGCTCGCTCTGGCAGGACACCCTCACAAACGGCACCCTGTAGATGCTCGATCCTTCAATCTCTGGTGGATGCTCCATCTGGGATTGATACTACCACCACCGCTCCCTCACGATCGGATTCGATGAATCTGTTTTCTCCATGGCCCAGAGGAGCAGCTCTATGTACTCCGGCGCGACTCCCTCCGGGAGTATCGTCACCTTTTCGCTTTGTTGCAGATATTTGGCCATGGATGTCGCCATCGCCGCTAGTTGGTCCTTGTTGTCAAACCAAGACTGTATCTCCAACATCCTAGCTAGCTACACAGGGTCGCCATCTGCGATCCTCGCGTATCGGTTGTACTCCTCCATCGATCCACTTCTCCACAGCACCTTCACTCGTCGGCGGTGGTTTTTGAATGGAAGAGGAGAGGAGCGGCGCTGGTTTTGGATTAGAACGGGAGAGGAGCGACGCTGGTTTTGGACTGGAATAGGAGAGGAGGGGCGGTGGTTTTGAAATGGAAGAGGAGAGGAGCGGCGCTGGATTTAGATTGGAATAGGAGAGGAGCGGCGGTGGATTTAGATTGGAACAGGAGAAGAGCGGAAGAGCGGCGCTAGTCTTGGAAGTATTTTTTTGTTGTTTTGCGTATTTTGGGTCAAAGTTTGACAACATACTATATATGACAAGCAAAATGTGAATGCATGTCACCATAAATTGTATCGTTTGGTTCGTATCTGAATGTACTTTTAAATTATATTATTTTTGCAACGTATAACATATATTTTATGTGCGAAAATCATGGTCAATTATGACCCAGAATAAAAGGGAGACTAGTTAATGTGGGGTCGCTTTCTTAATTGAAGGGTAAATTGATTTTTATTTTGATCCAGTCACAGCGCGCCGGCCCTCTCGCCCAATCCTAAATCGCTGCCGCACGCTCCTCTCCCTCTTCTCCATTGCAAAACCACCTCCTCTCCTCTCCATCATCTCCATTCCAAAACCACTGTCTCGCCTCTCCCTCTTCTGATCTTCTCCATTGCAAAACCACCTCCTCTCCTCTCCATCATCTCCATTCCAAAACCACCTCCTCTCCTCTGCATCATCTCCATTCCAAAACCACCGTCTCGCCTCTCCCTCTTCTGATCTTCTCTCCATTGCAAAACCACCTCCTCTCCTCTCCATCATCTCCATTCCGAAACCACCTCCTCTCCTCTCCCTCTTCTCTATTGCAAGACCACCGTCTCTCCTCCCATCTTCCAAAGCTAGCACCGGACCACTCAGAACGACACCTATGGAGAGGATGCAGCAGCGAATCAGGCAGATCGCCGGCGGAGACCATGCAAAGTTAGCCAGGTTGAAGGAGATCCTTAGTTGGTTTGACAATGAGTGGGAGATTTCAAGGACGGTGCGGGCCATGTGGCAATGTATGCAAAAGAGCGAGACGACCGCGATGAGGGCGGCAATGTACATGTACTCCTCGGGGGCAGTCACGCCGCAGTCCTCCGAGTTCATCGAGTATCTCCTATGGGCGATGGAGCAGACAGATTCGCCCGAGGCGACAGTCAGGAAGAGGTGGTGGGCGTACATGTCGAAGGTCGAGCAGCCAGAGGATAACGAATCGATCGAGAATGGTGTGCCGTTCGTGAGGGTGCAGAGCCAGCCGGAGCCATAGGAGTATTCGTTCTCCCACCGCAAGAGGAGGCCGGATGGCGCGACGTTGCTTCCTCGACGTTCTCCACGGTTCCCTCGACGCTCGCCTCGTTTCAACGGCGGCGGTAGGGTTTAAGGTAAGCTTCACACTAACCTAATCGTCCACCTGCTCATGCTTACAATCAGTGTGACAGCTAATGAAAATCATGCTTACAATCAGTCTCCTAGTACTACGCCAATCACCCTAAAATAGCTCTGGACCTTTGGGTCAAAGTTGTGACACGGTGTACAAATAAAGAAAAATAGATTGGTGCTTCTTTCAGAAAAGAGTACTCCCTAGAAAACTGCCAATATAAGCTACTAGTATTTGGTTAGAGTATTTACTGCCGAGAAAGATCCGTCCACAGAGAGCGCCACACATCCCAATCGTTGTGGTGGATGCGAATGCGTGCATGCAGCATGGTTGGTGTCGGTAATTTTTACTTGGCACACCTCGCACTCTGCATATATGCCGGTTCCATACGTACATTTGTGCAGTTCCACCAAATTGCAGCTAATAACCCAGTTTGCACAAATAATGAAAAGTGTGATTACATTATAGTGGCACTAGTTGATGAAAGACACAAAATAAATAGAAGAAAATATTGTGATAGTATCATAGTATGCCATGCTGCGAGGGCGAGATGGGCCCTGCGACGCCTCATACGATACGCCTCATACTGGACATCGTCCCAAGTCTCCCAGATACACCTTCTGCCAGTGATGAACATCAGTGTACAACAGTAGTACAAGGAGGCGCCTTGAGACATTCAAATCTCTATTTTTGTACATATCAACTAAAATTAAGCACCCCAGTTTGCCGAAACGCTTAAACATTAATAATGGGACTAGTTGATGAAACATACTTTAACAAAGAGAAGCACTTTCTTTATCTACATTGGAAATGAAATGATAGAGATGACACTCGCTCTATTTTAATTGTATTATTACTTCATTTTATCAGTGACACTAGGGTCGAGCAGGTGGCAAACGAGGTGTACCGTGCATCGCAAGGATGGAGGTCGGGGGTGCTTAGACTGCGATGCTGAAGCTGGCTCTTTCAGTAACCAACATGGATGATTCAATTCATGGGACCTTTTGGTGCAGTTCACCTAAAATGAAGCAATGTCCCATGAGCTAGCAGCTTCTTCTTAAAAAAAATTAAGAAAAGGGCTCCAGCCCCGGTTCCATTTCCATTAGAAAACGAAACCCACAGAGCTTCTTCTTCATTAGTTGCAATAAAATTGAGCAACATCAAGGTTGGTTTTGAAGCTCCTGGAAAAGCTCCTGGAATGCTTAACTATAATTTGGATATCAGTTGTGCAGTTCAACTAAGATCGAGCGTGAAATGTATATCTCTGTTTGCACAAAAAAGGTGGAAAGGAGGGTGACTAACAAGTAACAAGTGATGAAACATGCATAAAATGAAAAGAAGCATGTTCCTTATCTGAATGGCAATCCTACAAAGACAGTAGCAATTTGAAAAGTAGTGGCATTGCTAGATATTAGTGTGGGCATCAGGATTAACTATGACAACCGTTAAATACGACATTACTTTGGGCACGGGAGAGTAGGCGGACCAGGACAGTTGCATTTCTAACGAAAAGAACCAACTTATCTTAATGGGAAATTTTAGCAGGACATGTAAAGAAGTGCCATTGATTCATATTACTGGAGGCATTACATTGAAAACAACATTGGTTTAACGTGTCCTTACTTTTAACAGTGCGGCTGCTACATTTTACAAGTGGCATTACATAAGAGTGGCTCGGGGCAACAAACAACAAAACAGGATACCTGGGTTGGTCCCAGTTTTGTTCGGTATAGCCACCTTATACTGTGTGAGGCTAGCAAATCTAGTGTTGGACTTACTCTGTTGACTTGTTCCCCAGCCCCCACTTTATTTCCTTTTTCAACCAATAGATCGGGTTTATATTGAGTTTGTACTGCGTTTCCCTTTATTTCCCTATTAGACCTAGAGACTAGTTGGATAGCCAGTCTCTGCTACTTTTCGCCCCCATTATTTCCTCTTTCGATAAAGTCCTAGATTCAGGTAACACATCCTCCACCACCCCCACCCCCTTTCTTCCTTGTTTGAACCAAGTAGTACTAGATTCGCGTGCATGAACTAGTTTTACCTCTTAAACGTAAAAAAATTAGGTGGTTTTCGAACAGCCGATCGATCCTATCTACGAGGGTGCCTGAGAAATAGTAAAAGTTACAAATGCAGCGATGTCAGGAGCTTGGGAAGTAGAGCAAGGCCGGTTTCGAAGGAAGTTATACCTAATGGTCGCGGAGATGTCGCTAGGTGGGCGGCGGGAGGCCGGATCTGCCCACACTATGGCAGCGAGGAAGAAGGGGTCGGAGGCCCTCCCTCACCAGCGGTGCTTGGGAGAGAACGGCAAGGCAGGCTAATTGGGACGTGCCCAGCAGTGCGTAAGAGCCGTCGCCGAGGACGACCCTGTGAACGTTAGACCTTCTCACCTTCCCCGGTGGAGAGGATCCGGCTGGATCTGTGACCAGCGGTAAGCAGAGAGAGAGAGTGTGGCCACCGCTGTCGTGTTTAGATCTGGAGAGCCGAGATGGTGTGAAGAGAGCAACACTAGCAAGCAAGCGCGGAGGCTCCTGCCTATATAGTGGAGTAGTACTTAGTTTTCTTTTGTCTACCGGAGACGGCTTGACCTCGTCAATGACTGTTGAGAAGTCTTCATGCACCTGGCCCGGAGGCGCAGTTGTCGTCATTTTGATCTGAAGCGCCGGATTATAACATATAACATGAAAAAATGCCACATGACAAGAAATCATAACCTCACTGCCCAAAGGAGACAACATGAATCCCGACGGACAAACTAGACGAGGAACAAAGCTCAAATTAAAGATAGACTCGTAGAAAAGGGGTCCGTCGATAGATGTCCTAATTAACATAGCCGGCTTGACCTAGATGGCAGCCGAGTAGTCACTATTCGTGCATATGCCCCCAATGACTAGCCCAACTCTGTTGTCGCTGTTTAACCCTCGCAGTAATCCGAAGCACATGACACATAATTTTGAGAGATGACAAGAAACCTTTTTTTAGATTTCTCACAACTACAGCCATGTACAACACAGCCTGCACGATATGTAGACGATAGCCAATCCAGGCGTGTCTGCTGGAGTCTGGTCACATGCATGGACGAACTGATCTTCCGTGTCTTGCAGGGATCGTCCAGACACCAACGTAGTACAACACTTCTCTAGTACTATCGCTCGTCTCCCTCTTCTATTAAGTCACCTGACTTGCGGGGCCGGCGAGTGTGCCTATGGTCAGTTCTCAATTGCCGTCCCACATGTGTGTGCAAACGCAATATGGCGCGCGTTCCATTCGGAGAGCAGCGTGCCAGATCGACCGACCGTCTGGGGTGCGACGTGAACGCGACGTGCGTGCTGTATACTCCGTACATGTGTACCGCCGTTTTTTAGACGCTTTGCTCCATGGCGCAGGCGCAATCCATGGATACAAAATTAGTATACAGTATACTATTTAAAAGTCGAGGGCGGGGCTTTTCCTGCCCGGTAGGCGGCGGGACAGTTCCACCTAGTCGGTTCGACAAAGACGCGAGAAGACGAGGGAGTAGGCTGCTGCAAACGTAGGGCTATGTGATTTGACAGCGAGTTACTGCTGGACAGGTGGGGCCCCGTGATTTGACTTGCCATTATCATTTTAACTGCGGCGCTACGACCGGCGTGAGTCTCCCGATTCCTGACCACCTCCATACAGGTGCCTCTCCCAATGCTCCACCATGTAGTAGTAGATGCTGGCTCTTGCATGAGAGCCCACTTCTCCAATTTTTCCTTGCCTCTCTTTCCTCCACATATGCAAAAATGCCATGTAAGCACACCCTCTGTCTAGGTGTGTAAGTCATCTTATGAAAATCAAATAATCCCAAAACACTTAGGTGCGGTGCATTAACTTCTAACTCGTTTCTTGTTTCTTGACATGTCAACCAATAAGAGATAAAGGGTGTGCATGCTTTTAATGACTTGAGACTATCAAACACGACATGCAGTGGTTAGTTCATTGCATGCAATACTATTAATTAGCAAATAAACATGAACGTTTCCCATTTTCTCCTCCTCCTTGGTCACGATGCACAACCTAAGATGACTTACTCACCTAGACGGAGGGAGTATTGTACTTACTTTCTCCTACAGGTGCTTAAGCTTGCCACATAGGCATAAAGTCTGATGTGGCAAGTTAATCAAGAAGAGAGAGACTAGTTTGGTGACCCAACAAAGAAATAGTGCTAAGCACGTGTACCTAGGTGGAAAGACAATTTTGAGTCTATAGCTAATTAAATGAAGCAAACTTAGCAACACCATTTCATTGGAAGAGGTCACTCCTTGGCAAATGCAATAAATACCAGTACTCCCTGTGTCCCATTATATAAGAATGTTTTTGACACTACACTAGCTAGTGTCAAAAACGTTCTTATATTCTGGCATGGAGGGAGTACGAAGAAAAAGATAGAGAGGAGTAAAAAAATACACTTATAGCTAACCTTATAGCCAACCTTGTTGTAGTATGAGTGACTAAGTGATGACTATGTATGACATGCCAACATCAGATAGCCTAACGCACCGTGTTAAATCTCCAAGGGTGCGACCACGCGAGCGACGCGACGGTCATGGTAGGCGCAACCATGATACGGGCTGCTGGCAGCCCTTGGATCTGAGATCAAACGGTCGCATGCTAAGTTGCTGAAAACTTTAAGAATAACCCTCAAGGATAGGATATTCACCCATGGGTCTAGAATCACACCATGCAACCGTTCGATCTCAGATCCAAGGGCTCTCGAAAGCCCGTATCATGGGAGAATGGAAAGCCACTACCCTGTCGTTCGCATGCTGGCAGTTCGCTCCTACTCTTCCTCGCACGTCCTTTAATACTATGTCGGTTCGCTCCTAGTCGTCCCGTCCATTCACGACAGTTCCACTAATCCTTACCCTCCTCCCAAATCCATGGCGTCCCAAATCTCCCCGATCGGCGGTGAGTACAAGGTTAGAACCATCACCGGTGATGAGTTCGACGTCATCTACACCCGTACTTCCGCAATGGTGAAAGGATGCCTTTCTCGCTTCAGATGCATGTTCGAAAACTCACATGATGAGTGGGTCGCTGGGCTAGATGTTGAGTACACCACAGTCCTGGGACGAGAGAAGGATCTAAAGGACGAAGAGAGGAAGAAGCCCTCCGTGATCCAGGTTTGCGTACCGTTTGCTTGGTCTACCACATATGCCATGCCGATGTTGAGTTCCAGGATTTTAAGAACTTCCTCGAGGACAAAATAGTCAAATTCGTTACTATAGACTTTAAGAACGACAAAGAAGTCCAGCGTCGGATAGGCCTCGTTGTAGGCAACCCCTTCGACCTCCAGAACAATTGGCTAGTGCCCTCTCGTCAGCCCTCAATGCTGACCCTGGCAGGAGCCATGGTTCATCCTTCGTACCACAAACTGGAGAAACATCATTACATGTTTCATCGTCATGCATGGCAGTGGAATGTGCTAGATATAGACCACATCCAGTACGCTGCAATGGATGGCTACCTTTGTTTCAATATCTACAAGGGTTGGATGAAGAGCAACATCCAAGTTGGTGGTTCAAGCAAAGAAGTATTGGCCAAGAGGAAGAGGGACAAGGATGAAGTCGAGGACGTGGACGAGGACTCTGAGTAAGGTGGCAGTGTCGTTGCTCATGGCGGTTCTAAACTTCCAATGCAGTGTCTACCGGATTAGTTGCATAGTTTAATTTCAGGTGTGCTTAGTTTAATTTGAGGGGTGTGTTGTGCTGAGCCCCCAGCAGAACTATGTTATGTTTCTTCTCGTTACTTTAACACTTCAGTATGTACATACTAGTACTAGTATTTGTTTAATAGAATTTAGCACCCCAATTAAGCACGTACTAGCTTTTTTAATAGTACTATATGCATAATTTGGCGACAAGCGCTCTCTATATGTACCACCTTTTTTAAAATTTTCAATTTTTGCTCCATGGCGCAATCCATCGATAGTGGAGTACTACTGTACAAAAGTATACATTTTTTAAAAGGCTAGCGTACTGTTCATCACACACACACACACACACACACACACACACACACACACACATATATATATATATATATGTAGCCAGTTAAATTCTCAACCTAGAACGGCGTGCATGCCATGTAGTAAACCGATCCGGAGGAAGTATAGTAAAAATGAGGTGATTTTACCCAGCGATCGGCGAGGGAGCATGGCCTGTCATGCGGTCCCACGTGTCATGATGTACCAAGGTGATGCGTGTGTCCCTCTTGAGGCAGAAGCAATACTAGTACGTGGTTTGAGATGATGTCGAACCAAAGTGTGAAATAATGGTTGCTTCGTCCGTCTGGGAAAGTGCGGCATTGTGGTTTGACGTCTCATTGCTCATTACTAACACTAGGTAGATACGAGTGGGGTGCGTCCCCCCTGCTGTTCTGCACTGTTATTTCGTGCTTGACACGTCGACCCGGTTGCACATGAGATGACCCCCACATCCTTTGTCAAAATAAACAACACCCGATCAATGCATTTCACTCTTCCATGCAATGGACAAGCATCTTACTTGCTCCTACATGTGCTTAAGCTTGCCACATAGGCATAAAGTCTGATGTGGCAAGTTAATCAAGAAGAGAGAGACTAGTTTGGTGACCCAAGGAAGAAACAGTGCTAAACGCGTGTACCTAGGTGAAAAGACAATTTTGAGTCTATAGCTAATTAAATGAAGCAAACTTAGCAACACCATTTCATTGGAAGAGGTCACTCCTTGGCAAATGCAATAAATACTAGTACTCCCTGTGTCCCATAATATAAGAACGTTTTTGGCACTACACTAGTGTCAAAAATGTTCTTATATTATGGGACGGAGGGAGTACGAAGAAAGAGATAGAGAGGAGTAAAAAAATACACTTATGGCCAACCTTATAGCCAACCTTGTTGTAGTATGAGTGACTAAGTGATGACTATGTATGACATGCCAACATCAGATAGCCTAACGCATCGTGTTAAATCTCCAAGGGCGCGACCTCCCGAGCGACGCGACGGTCGTGGTAGGCACGACCATGATACGGGCTGCTGGCAGCCCTTGGATCTGAGATCAAACGGTCACATGCTAAGTTGCTGAAAATTTGCAGAATAACCCTCCAGGATAGGATATTCACCCATTGGTCTAGAACCACGCCATGCAACCGTTCGATCTCCGATCCAAGGGCTCTCGGAAGCCCGTATCATGGGAGAATGGAAAGCCACTACCCTGCCGTTTGCATGCTGGCAGTTCGCTCCTACTCGTCCACGCACGTCCTTTAATACTACGGCGGTTCGCTCCTAGTCGTCCCATCCATTAACATTACGGCATTTCCACTAATCCTAACCCTCCTACCAAATCCATGGCGTCCCAAATCTCCCTGATCGGCGGTGAGTACAAGGTTAGAACCATCACCGGCGATGAGTTCGACGTCATCTACACCCGTTCTTCCGCAATGGTGAAAGGATGCCTTTCTCGCTTCAGACGCATGTTCGAAGACTCACATGATGAGTGGGTCACCGGGCTAGATGTTGAGTACACCATTGTCGTGGGACGAGAGAAGGATCTAAAGGACGAAAAGAGGAAGAAGCCCGCCGTGATCCAGGTTTGCGTGCATGACTTATGCTTGGTCTACCACATATGCCATGCCGACGTTGAGTGCTAGGATTTTAAGGACTTCCTCGAGAGCAACCTAGTCAAATTCGTTACTGTAGACTTTGGTAACGACAAAGAAGTCCTGCGTCGGATAGGCCTCGTTGTAGGCAACACCTTCGACCTCCAAAAGAATCGGCTGGTGTCCTCTCGTCAGCCTTCAATGCTGACCCTGGCAGGAGCCATGGTTCATCCTTCGTACGGTAAACTAGAGAAACCTCTATACACGTTTCATCGTCATGCATGGCAGCGGAATGTACTAGATATAGACCACATCCAGCACGCTACAATGGATGGCTACCTTTGTTTCAATATCTACAAGGGTTGGATGAAGAGTAACAACCAAGTTGGCGGTTCAAGCAAAGAAGTATCGACCAAGAGGAAGAGGGACAAGGATGAAGTCGAGGACGTGGACGAGGACTCCGAGGAAGGTGGCAGTGTCGTTGCTCATGGTGGTTCTAATGCAGTGTCTACCGGAATAGTTTCAAAGTTTAATTTCAGGTGTGCTTAATTTAATTTGAGGGGTGTGTTGTGCTGAGCCCCCAACAGAACTATGTTATGTTTCTTCTTGTTACTTTAACTCTTCAGTAAGTACATACTAGTATTTCTTACATTTCATCTTTTAGTTGGTATAGTACTACCACTCGTTTATTCACATTATATACGTACAATATATATGACCAGCATCATATAGCCAGCAGTTTAGTTGTCAAAGAATTTCAGGGTGCTTAGTTTTGTCAAAGAATTCCAAGGTGCTTAGTTTTATTTGAGGGGTGGGTTGTGATGGACACCATTATTGTGACTAGCCTTTTTAATAGTACTATATGAATAATTTGGCGACGAGCGCTCTCTATATGTACCACCTTTTTTTTAATTTCAAGTTTTGCTCCATGGCGCAATCCATCGATACTGCTGTTGTACAAAAGTATATATTTTTTAAAAGGCTAGAGGGCGGGGTAGTCTAGCTTGGTCGGTTTCACGAGAGGTGAAGGCCTTTGTGATTTGACGGCTCATTACTGCTGGAAGGCGGGGCCTTGTGATTTTACTGCTCGTATAAATGCGTCGACGACCTGATCGAGGAGGAGCAAAGAACCGTGCGGTATACTCAAGTTTTCCACTGGAGTAGTATTGCGACGAAGGAGCACGAAACACGGCAGCCCAATGCCATATGGCGATAAAAAATGATCTAATTTGCTAGTCATCTCATTGTTAGCATTGTTCTATTCATTCCCTCAAAAAACAAAAACCATTGTTCTATTCATGCCTCGCAGAGAACATGACACGTGCGGCAAACACCCGAAGCAAAAGATGAAACACAGTAGCAAAAGAAGAAGGAATATTATCACCCCAAATGATCTAATTTGCCGCGGAGTCATAACTGCTTCTTCATCGCCTCCACGACCTCCATCTCCTTGCGCGTCTCCTCCGCCATCTTCTTCATTCTGTCCATGACGTGGGATTTCTCGATGCGAGCCTTCATCATATGTTCCACGGCCGAATTACATACCTTGACAGCAGCCGGGTGCTCGATGCGGAGCTTCGCCAACTCCTCCTTCTGTTCCATGACGAGGGCCTGCAGCATCTTCATCGAGGAATTACTATTCTCATGCAGCTTCTTCCAGCCGGCGTTCTTCTCCTTCAACAGGTTGATCTCGTGGCAGAGCTTCGCCTTGTCCTCCTGAAGTCGGAGGATTTCGCCGGTCGCCTTCTTCTTCGAGGCAATGCTCTTCTTCAGCAGCATCACCAAGCTGGCGGTCAACTCCCCGTGCTGATTGAGCTCAGCAGGCATGTCGTCGAGGCTCTCCTTTAGCAACTCCGTGAAGCCTTGGATGAACTCCTTCTGCTTATTGAGGTGCTTATCGAACTGATCGGGCATGCCGTCGAGGGTTAACGACTCTAGCTCCGCCGGCTCGGCATGTTCGCCTCCGCGGCTAGGGCGCTCCTGGGAGCCATCGCCTGCCCGTGAGAGACTTTCGAGGTCTCTGCGTGGCGCGAGCCCTCTTTTTTTTCCGCAGCCTTGGTTGCCGCTCCCTTGTTACGAGTAGTTCTCGACCTAGAGCTCTGCTCACCGGCCATGGCAACGACGGACGAAGAAGAAGCACTTATGAGGAGGAAAGGTAGAGTAATTTTCGGTTAGGTAGTTCCCCTTTTTATAACCTAAGTACTAGCACTAGTAGTACTAATACCTGCATAGTGGGAACACGTTCAAGTTTGGTACGTAGTACTAGTAGGTGTGAGCAGGCTTTCGAATGTGATGGGAACAAGGTAAATATTAATTGATGGTTTTGGTTTCGAGTCCCGAAACGGCTCCCGATGAGTTTAGTGGAACATAAAGTTCAAGTAGACTACACTGCTCAAATGCGTAAATATTATGTTACTGTCAAAAATTGGCACAAAATACGAAGGAGACCAATGGAAGTACTACTAGCAACCCACGATTTAACTACTCGCATGCGCGTAGTGGAGTAATAATGTCTTTCTTCCGCCCTCACGTCCACTCAATTTGCATGCGCTGTATTAATTGACCATCAATGAAGTGAACGACTTTACACGCGTCAAATTATCACATGGGGTGGATCTTGGTACAAAATTGCGTCTCCCGTGTACCCGCGTGTGCGTGCGAGGGAATGAGTACGTGCATGGCGTGCGTGCACATCTTCGCTTCATGCATGTACCGCCAGTATAGCTCGGGGAGGACGATTACATTCTTCTAGAACCAGCAGCACGTCACTGTGATCAATCCACGGAAGGAGGTCGCCACAACGCCTCCACATGTGCCACCTGGCTTCATGAACCATAAGAGAGACATTGTGTAGCGTGCCATTGCTATTCTAATTTACGTGTTTTGCACATACTCGAAATACTAGTAATTTACACGTGCATTGCACGCATCAGATTTCGCAACCAAATTATGAATAAATACCACACTATAGCATGTAAGCTCTTAGTCATATATGCGTGATGTAGCCCTTCGTTTAATTCTTATAGTTCATCTCATTCAAAATCTAATTAGTTTTTATAAAAAAACTAAGAATGCATGAATAGGAAAAACATGGGATTATAGTGGAATGTCGTATTGAATCCTACAGGATTGTATGAGTGTTTGATTGTGCATAGAAAAAACGCAGAATTCTTTCAAAGAGGTTTGAGTGGATGGGATGTTTCCTATGAAATCTAGTGCAAATTAATCATATGGAAAAATTCCTATGGTTTACAATCCTACGAATCAAACAACCAAGATTGGAATTCCTAATGATTAGAATCCTCCAAAATTCCTTTGAGAATCCTTTGAATCAAAGAAGCCCTTAATCTATTTTATGATTCATGGAATTGTGTGTTGTAATGCATAAAGTAAAAACAAATAATGGCAATTCAACTAGAAAAAAAGTTTGGGCAGTTATGATACGGAAGATTCTAGAACAAAAGAGAACCACTGTTGTTTTGAGGTTTGTGCATTATGCTTAAGTTCAACCATGGAGTCTGCTAGATTGTACATGTGGAAAAATCCGGTGGGGGCTAGAAGATGGTGCGAGGGGCCGAGTGGAGGGAGACTATGAAGGAATGCACAAGTGCGAGATCAATATTTAGAGAGAGGGGGCGAACACGTGAGCTGTTGAACGCAGTGGTGGAGCCATGAAAAATAAATGAGCTAGGGGGCCAAGCATTGCTAATCCTTTACGAGGAGGGTCAATTCATGAAATTAAACCTTTTTTAGCAGCATTTCTCTAATGATCACATTCATATTAGCCTCGATATATAGTGATGTTAGGGGTGGGGGGCAGGGCCCTTACTGCCCCCTGTCTTCGCCATTGTGCATGCATCTGAGAGATGAAGCAGAAGACATGGATGATGAGAGGGGGACATTGGATATATAATTAATGTGGGTGTATTAGCTATTTATGTTAATCCTATATAGAGAGGTATAGATTGATCGATGTGGACGTGGGAGAGGTATAGATTGATCGATGTGGACGTGGGAGAGGTATAGATTGATCAATGTGGACGTGGGAAAGAGGGTGAGACCTCACTGCATATATCGATTGATCGGTTTGTGTGGAAAACTATGAAAGACCGAGCTATATATACACATACATAGAGGAACATCGATCGTTGCGCATGCACGCGTGAGAGATAAAGAATGCCCGGTATGAGGGAGAGGGCGATGTGTGTGGGTGTGTGCCTTCATGGGAGACCGACCCGAAGAAAAAGATTGCATGCGTGCGATAGATAATGCCGACTGGTAGTGTGTGTGCATGCATGCACGAGAGAAAGTTAGTGGTACAATTATAAAGAGAAGACTACTGTGTGGGTGTAAAAGAATAGGTGAGGTCATAATCAATGTAAAGTTGAAGTCAAATATTTTAATAAGAGATCCTGATGTTTGAAACCCATGCATGCATGAATATAACTGAGATCTGCATGGTGTGCTTTGGGAACGAGCATGTTGTAATGTATACACATTGAACAAGGTCAGACTGATTTGAATTTGAGATATCGATGGCAGACATCATTTTGCCCATGTCGCATCCGTGCATGTAATTGGAGATGATGGGCGGCTTTCGCGTCACATATCTATATCTATACCCCTATATATATTATATTATATATTTTTTTATATCGTGAGCGGGTAACTTTAACTTTGAAAGATGGTCGTTGGATGAGGCAAATTCGAAGGTCCAAAGATGGCAAATTTGAGCACTATTGGTCGTTGGATATCATCTAGATTCCACCAGATTTCGCCACATGTATAATCTAGAACACTCCATGGTTGAACTTAAGCATAATGCACAAACATCAAAACACAAGCACTTCTTATTTGTTCTAGAATCTTCTGTATCATAATTGCCCAAATGTTTTTCTACATGATTTGCCATTATTTGTTTTTACTTTATGTCTTACAACGCACAATTCCATGAATCTTAAAATAGATTAGCTTTCTTATAAAAACTAGATGATTTTGAATGAAATGAACTATAAGAATTAAACAAACATCTACATCATGCATATATGACTCAAAGCTTGCATGCTACAATGTGGTATTTATTCATAATTTGGTTGCCAAATCTCATGCGTGCAATGCACGTGCACCTTACTCTAGTCTAAATGGTGTTTGTGTGTGTGTGTTGTGCGTGTTGAGGTGCAAATTGTCTTTTTTTGGGTACACGTTAAGCTTGTTCTTCCGAAATTTCAAGTCGTGCCTTGTTATGCCAAAAATTGAAGCTAGCGTCTCTGTCTATCGTGCTGTGAAACTCCCGCCTCTTCAACCCGCGCCTTGTTAGCCCGAAATATTTAAGATATATCTTTGTCTCCTTGGGCTCTGACAACTCCCTCCATCTCAACCCGCGCCTTGCTATTCCGAAATTACAATGCGTCTGAAACCTCCCACCTCCTGTGAAATCCCGACACGTGAAATGCCCGTGGTACCCCTGAACCGAAAGAACCGCCTCAAATTGGTGGGGGGTACTTTCGTAACTTACCCCACATTTCGGACAAGGGCGTCTCTAAGCCATGGTTCCCCACTGCCATCCCATCCGCCCACCCATTCATACACCAAGGCCGCGAAAACCCGCGATGAAACCCCACACCCTGCTCCGTCCGCCACCCAGCCGAAGCTTCTTCCCCGACAACGTCGTCCACAGCAACACCTCAACGTCCCTCATCCACCGTACCGGATGAGGATCCGTCATCGATCTCATCGCCCGCTGGTTCAGCCACCCCGTCCTCCACCTCCAAGGAGCTGCCCCGACGTTCCCCACGTCTTTCGCGCCACCTCCATTCCCACACCGCCATCTTCACCTGCACCACCGGAAGAGCATCATCATCACCATTTCCTCGGATGAAGCTGCGGCCTAATCGGCGCCACCAAAGAGGTTGTACAATAATCGCCGCATTTTCTTCTTGATTCGATCTCACGGTGCTGCCGGCGCTCGGTCCCGAGCCGACACGGCACAACTCCATCCACGGCGGCGTCGCCGGCCACTTCCTCCACGGCATCGCTCCCTCGGTGGTGACGTCCACATCAGTAGGAGCTGCTGCTGCTTTAGCTCTTGCTCGCGCTACTGCTCTGCTCTTGCTCTTGGTTCCCTGCCTGGTCTGCTCTTGCTATTGCTCTTGCTCGCGCTGCTGCTCTCGCTCTTGCTCTTGCTTGTGATGCTGCTCCGATTTGGCTACACTTCAGTCGACTGAATCGACTTTTGGGTCAGTTGATTTCCAAGGGGTGGGCTCGCCGGGGTGAAGGAAGAACCAGCCGCAGCGGGGAGGGGGGCTCGCCAGAGAGGTACTGTCGGTGTCAAAACCGACGGATCTCGGGTAGGGGTCCCGAACTATGCGTCTAGGCGGATGGTAACAGGAGACAAGGGACACGATGTTTTTACCCAGGTTCGGGCCCTCTCGATGGAGGTAAAACCCTACTTCTGCTTGATTAATATTGATGATATGGGTGGTACAAGAGTGGATCTACCATGAGATCAGAGAGGCTAAACCCTAGAAGCTAGCCTATGGTATGATTGTTGTTCGTCCTACGGACTAAAACTCTCCGGTTTATATAGACACCAGAGAGGGCTAGGGTTACACAGAGTCGGTTACAATGGGAGGAGATCTTCATATCGTATCTCCAAGCTTGCCTTCCACGCCAAGGAAAGTCCCATCCGGACACGGGACGGAGTCTTCAATCTTGTATCTTCATAGGCCGGGAGTCCGACCAAAGGTCATAGTCCGGCCATCCGGACACCCCCTAATCCAGGACTCCCTCAGTAGCCCCTGAACCAGGCTTCAATGACGATGAGTCTGGCACGCAAGTTGTCTTCGGCATTGCAAGGCGGGTTCCTCCTCCGAATACTTCATAGAAGATGTTGAACACCAGGATACTGTCCGGCTATGCAAAATAAGTTCCACATGCCACCATAGAGAGAATAACATTTGCACCAATCTAATCTGCTGACGTATTCCGCAGCGCGACATCACGCCATGGCCAGGCTTTTATTTATTTTACTGTTCCACTTCAGCGCGTTTAGCGTGGCGGTTTCCTTGGCACGTCTTGTCAAAGCAGAGATCGTGTCCCCTTATTCCGGGATTCTCATCAATACGGGCGTGGGTAACCCAACCGCGCCATTAACCGCGGCGCTTGGGAGATAAGCGAGTTTTATTAGGCCGGTGGGGGCTCGTAGTTTTGGCTGCCCATATAAGGGGATAAGAATCTGCCCTTTCCATTCACGCCTTCTTCCTCCTTTGCTTATTCGTCCCTGCGCGCTCGAGCTCCAACGCCCAAGCCCGCACTTCCCACCTCAACCTTCTCCGATCATGTACGGAGCGGGAGGTAGATGGATGGCCTCCTCTGTCACGGAGGGGCAAATCAAAAAGCTGAGGAAGGTCGGATACCTGTCTGACAACATCGCGCACCGGCTTCCAGATGTGGGGCAACTCATTCCCACCCCCAGGCCCCATGAGAGGTTTGTTTTTCTTCCCCATTTCCTCTGCGGACTGGGTTTTCCTCTTCATCCGTTCGTCCGGGGGCTCATGTTCTATTACAGCCTGGAGTTCCACGATCTGGCCCCGAACTTCATCCTCAACATCTCGGCGTTCATCATCGTGTGCGAGGCCTTCCTCCGCATCCAGCCTCATTTTGGCCTATGGCTGAAGATCTTCAGTGTTAAGCCGAAGGTCGTGGGAGGCCACCAAGCGGAGTGCGGAGGTGCCATGGTGGGCAAGATAGCCAATGTTACATGGCTCGAGGGCGCCTTCGTAGAGACTATCAAAGGGTGGCAATCGGGGTGTTTCTATATCACCGAGCCGCGTGACCCAGAATGGGCAGCGGCCCCCGAATTCCGATCTGGCATCCCCACATGGCTCACATCTTGGAAAGAGACGGGCCTGTCGTGGGGTAATTCGGTGGAAGTGACCGGACTTCAAACCTGCATCAAAGACCTGATCGGCAGGAAGGTTAAACTTGTCACCGTAGTCCAGGTCATGCTCTTCCGCCGGATTCTCCTGTGTCAATGACGGGCTTTCAGCTTGTGGGAGTTCGACCCGGCCCAGCACTAGACTCTGTCTCGGCTCTTCGACATAAAGCACGAGGATGCTTGGAAGGTGCTATTCAAGAGCTCCGAGGTCTCCCCTCCCGTCACCGAGGATCGTGGATTTTGCGCCAAGCGCCAAGCCAGCGCGGCGAGCTTAATTTTCCCTCTACGGGGCATTTGTTTTTCATAGATTTGATTCTATGCGGGATCTAAACTCCCATCTCTTTAGCAGGATTGGCAGAAGAAGGCCGGACAGATCAACTGTCCGGCTCCCTTGCCCGAAGACCCAACGGACGCTCGCTTAATGAAGCTGCTGGTTTCGGCACCTCACGTGGTGCCAGAGAAGAAGGCCAAGAAGAAGGCCACGGGGACTCGAAAGAGCTCCCGGCGCCTGGTGGTGTCGGATTCATCGCCCGACAACCCCGACGCACCCTCTGCCTCCAAAGACGAGGAGGAGGAAGAAGAAGAAGACGCCTCTCCCCCTCCAACAGGGGGAGGATAGAAAAGAAAGGCCGCCCCAACTAGGGAGGCCGGAGGGTCCAAGAAGGGGAAGACCCTTCTGCCGGACTACGCCTCCGATGCCGAAGAGGGCGGGGAGGAATGGCCATCCAGGGTCAAGCCCCTGGCAAAATCGTAAGCATCCGGATATTCGAATAACTTATGGTACTTCTCCATTATTTGACATTTTCTGATGCCGAATTTGGTCATGCAGTCCGCCCAAGGCTCAGCTCGACGATTCGACGAGCGGCTCCTTGGATTCGTTCGATGTGAGCAGTGCTTCACTTCCGACGACCTCCTCCCCTCTCCCTACGGATGACGCCGAGGTGGAGTACCGAAAGGGACTAAACCAGGAGGAGGTGGTCCTGGAGGCGCCTCAAGGAGACCTCCCGGACTCCAGGCCAAAAGGGGGTAAGGCCCCCGAGGGATGTAAGTCCGGCCCCGGGCCGGACACTGCTCCGGAACCATCAATGGTTCCAGAGTCCGATAGGCGGCGCCTTCATAAGAAGGGCAAGCCTATGACGCCGGCAACCTCCGTCCATCCGGAGGCGCCGGACAATTTGCTGGAGGTGCTTAACAATGCCTCCATCGACGAGGAACACCGCACTCTTATGAGTGCGGTGATTCAGAAGGTTCAGTCCGCCAAGAGCGGGCTGACAGAAGCCTGTACAAGCCTGTTAACAGGCTTTGAGGTATGTGTTAAAAAACATATAAAAAATGTTACCGTATAGACAGTAGCCCTTGATGCTCAGTTCGGCGTTCAGAATGAAAAGCCGAGCTGAGGATCTAAAAATATATACGCAGGAGTCTAATAAAAATATGTCAATATGGGAATGCAGGATGCACTGCTGACCTCTGCCGCACTGGCTGCGGAGGTCAATGCCTTGAAGGGGAATCTCGAGCGGTCCGAGAACAAGCTCGGCCGTGCCAAGAAGCAGCTCGAGGACAAGGAGGGTATGTAATACCGCATATAAATGTATATAGAAATACTTGGTTGCAAATAATGACAGGACCAACTTAAATGTTGCAGGGGCCACAGCCGAGGTGGCGACCCTTAAGGAGGCGGTTTCCAAGGCCGAAAATAGTGCGGCCCTGGAGCGCACCGAGCGAGAGAAGCAGGAGGCGCGGGTGGCGGAGGTGTGGCAAGAGATCCAGGCTCTCGTGGAAAAACACAAGAGTTTGGAGCGTGACTCGAAGACTCGAGAGTCCGAGCTCGCCTTGGCTCTTGAGAGTGCCAAAAACGCTAAGGCCGAAGCCCAGAAGGCCCTCCAGGAGATCGAGGCGATGAAGAAGATAGCGGCGGGTAAGGCATTCTTTATGCAAAGCAAGAATATAAAAGTTAATTATCTGCTACTTACCCGAATCCGGAGCTCTCCAGGAGCATTCGCCGATTTGCCCCGTAGTGTGTCTCATGCCGCCGCATACTACCGAGCGGAAGAGGGGAGCTCGACAGAAAAAGTGTTCTAGTCTCAGTATGCTGAGGCCGAACATCCGGTGCCCATGAGCGACTAGCTGAAGCAACTGGTCGAGCTCCACAAGGTGGCCAAACAGGCCATGAAGGGCCTCATAGCTCGGTTGTGGCCTGGAGAAGCCATGTCTGGGAGCTACTTCGGTCTAGTGCGGCGGCTGGTGGGTGCGTGTCCGTGAATTGAGGTCGTCAAGCGCTCCATCTGTATCGAAGGTGCCCGTCGGGCCCTTGCCCGTGCTAAGGTGCACTAGGGCAAGCTGGACGCTGAGAAGCTTTTGACGGACGCGCCACCGCCGCGGAAGGAGTATCGCACGCCCGAGATGTATTATAAGGGCGTCCTGAAGGGTGCTCGCCGTATAGCGGACGAATGCTCCAAAGATGTAATTTTTGAGTAGACTCGCATTTGTTATCCTGTACGCTGAAAACTTTGTTCATGTGCGTTAAGCAACGCTTGTTAAATTAAAATATTACCTTCTGTGCGGTCGTTTATCAAATCTGAGAGATGCAAGTCATCAGCTTCGACCCCCATGCCACGAGTGCTGGGGTGTTCGGGATAAACCTGAGCGCTCTTGTTCCCATTCTTGGGTCCATCTAGGGAGGCGCTTAGCACAACGAACCAGGCCATCGGACTTATAATGCTTTATCACTCTCACTTAGCCATAGAATTCTGTAACTTTAAATTTCGGCGAAGCCCCAAGTATTCGGAAGACCGAGTTCGGGGCGCTATCCACGCCTAGGCCAGATAAGTCCGGTTCCTCGCTCTAAGCAGCATAAGTCTTTAAGGACTCGAAAAAACTCACGAACAGCGACCGGTCTCTCGCACTATCATGACGGTCAGTTTTAGCTTTCTCTACTGAGGTGTTAACCCAGCTCAACTGGGGCACAATCGCAGTAGTTCTCCCAGCGCTACCTTAGCTAACATTGCGGAACGTAAGGTACCAAAACATGGGAGCCGGGCAAACCCAACTATTGACCAAAGACATGATTCGGAGCCGATGCATATAGTGCTATAAGTTCGGGGTGCCGCACTCATGAGAGTGTTCGGTCTTCTCACACCATGTTATGGGGTGCTTAAGCCCCTGGTGTACTGGCCGTACCAAAGTGTACGGTTGCAGAATGTCATGACTGAACATATTTGTATATATAAAAAATAGATGACTACAATAATAGATAAGAGCTATGTATTGTTTATTAAAAAAGGGCTGCTGCGAAAGCAGAACGATACAAGTAGTGCGATAAGCAAGAGATGGGATTATTTGACATGTCCGCCTCCAGGGGCAAGCTGCGGGATTTTAAGTAAAACAGGTATTAAGCTCGTTATAGAGACCACCTGGACATTTGACACGGCTTGTTTTCTCCCTGTCTGTTGCATCGTATGTTCGGCGAGTGTGTTGCCGGACAGGCCTTCCGAATAGTTGTGTCCTGAAAGTGTATAAAAAGGAAACGGCGGAATAGGGAGCCCCTTAGTGCGGTTGAGCCGCATTCTGGGCGTGCCGTAGTTGTGCCCCTCCCCTTATGCCCATGGTATCTCTAAGGCGTAATTATGTACGCGTGGTACCGATATCACCATCCGGCGAGGGCTGGGGTTGGGGCCACACTGCTATGCTTGCTCGGAACGTGCCAGCCGGATTTGTTGTAGGTTACTTCGGGCTCGCTTGACATTGTCCGGATGTTTGACACCTGGGTCGGAGGATTGCCTTGAGAGGCCACTCTGTACTTCCGCCGCCAGGGCCGCCTTGTGCTCCTCCGTTCGGAGAGAGCGTTCGGTGTTTCCATTTACCGTGATGACTCCGCGAGGTCCTGGCATCTTGATATTGAGATATGCGTAGTGCGGCACCGCATTGAATTTTGCAAATGCGGTTCGTCCGAGCAGGGCGTGATAACCACTGCGGAATGGGACTATGTCGAAGATTAACTCTTCGATTCGGAAATTGTCTGGGGATCCCAAGACCACTTCGAGTGTAACCGAGCCTCTACAGCTGGCTTCTACACCTGGTATGACGCCCTTAAAGGTTGTCTTTGTGGGTTTAATCCTTGAGGGATCGATACCCATTTTTCGCACTGTATCTTGATAAAGCAGGTTCAGGCTGCTGCCACCGTCCATTAGGACTCTGGTGAGGTGAAATCCATCGATAATTGGGTCTAGGAGACCAATGCGGCGAATCCGCCATGACAGATGCTAGTGGGGTGGTCCCTTCGATCAAAAGTGATCGGGCAGGAGGACCGTGGGTTGAACTTTGGGGCGAATGGCTCCAACGCATAGACGTCCTTGAGAGCATGCTTCCGCTCCCTTTTGGGGATGTGGGTTGCGTATATCATGTTCACCATCCGCACTTGCGGGGGGAATCCCTTCTGTCCTCTGTTGTTCGGCGGCCGGGGCTCCTCCTCGTCATCGCTACGCAGCCCCTTGTCTCTGGTTTCGGCACTTAACTTACCTGCCTGCTTGAACACCCAACAATCCCTGTTGGTGTGGTTGGCTGGTTGTTCGGGGGTGCCGTGTATCTGGCACGAGCGGTCGAGTATCCGGTCTAAGTTGGATGGGCCCGGAGGGTTTCTTTTGAATGGCTTCTTCCTCTGACCGGGTTTAGAGCCTCTGAATCCGGCATTGACTGTCGTATCCCCAGTATTGTCGCCATTAATGCGGCGCTTGTGTTTGTTGCGACGTGACTTGCCATTGTTGTCCTTGGTATCCGAATTACCAGGGCTCTTGGTTATGTTGGGCCTGTTTGGATCGTAGCCCTGACGTGCCCGACCAAATATTTGGTCGTTGACCGGAGCGATGGCACGCGTTTGGTTCAGATCCGATTATTTGGCTCGCCCTAGCCTCGCATGCCCTTCCCTTCTATTGTGCAGCCAATTATTTGGCAAGGCGCCGGCGGCCGTTTCCTCCGCCAAAATTTTGGCGTGCCACTGATTGGCAGGGCGGCCGCAGGCATAATCCAAACGGCCCCGTTATTGCTACGAGCTAGCCAGCTGTCTTCGCCCGCGCAGAAGCGGGTCATGAGTGTCGTGAGGGCTGCCATAGATTTTGGCTTTTCCTATACTAGGTGCCGGGCAAGCCATTCGTCTCGGATGTTATGCCTGAAGTCAGCAAGGGCCTCGGCGTCCGGACAGTCGACTATTTGATTTTTCTTAGTTAGGAACCGTATCTAGAATTGCCTGGCCGATTCCTCTGGCTGCTGGATTATGTGGCTTAGGTCATCGGCGTCTGGTGGTCGCACATAAGTGCCCTGGAAGTTGTCAAGGAATGCGGATTCTAGGTCCTCCCAGCAACTAATTGACTCTGCTGGCAGGCTTTTAAGCCAATGTCGAGCTGGTCCTTTAAGCTTGAGCGGGAGGTATTTGATGGCATGTAGATCACCACCACGGGCCATGTGGATATGAAGGAGATAATCCTTGATCCGTACCGCAGGATCTGTTCTGCCATCGTATGATTCGATGTTCACGGGTTTAAAGCCCTCAGGGATTTGATGATCCATTACTTCGTCTGTGAAGCATAGTGGGTGTGCGGCGCCCCTGTATTGGGCTATACCACGACGCAACTCAGATGAGCTTGGTCTATTGTATTCGGCCTCGCCGTACTTATCATGTCTGGCATGACGGCTGGCGTCACGTGAAGCGGGGCGGCCATGCGATCCATAGTTCGATCTAGCTTGCCTTCCCTTGTTCTCCAATATGTCTCGCAGGTCTGTTGTGTCTCCCCGTACTCTGGTATGTTCTGAGCGGTGCCGGGGTGCGGCTTGGGTCGAGGGCCTAAAGGCCTCTCTGTCGCGGCCACGGGGTGGCCGATCGGGCGCATTGTACGCTGATGATGTAGGTTTAGTTGCTTCCTCCTCAAGTTGGGGTAGCAGCCTACGCTTTGGGTAGCTCTTGGAGGGGCGCTCGAGTTTATACTCTTCGGCCGCCAGGACTTCGGTCCATCTGTCGGCTAGCAAGTCTTGGTCAGCTCTAAGCTGCTCCTGTTTTTTCTTGAGGCTGCTTGCCGTGGCCATAAGCCTGCGTTCAAAACGCTCTTGTTCGACGGGATCCTCTGGCACGACGAATTCATCATCGTCGAGGCTTGCCTCGTCTTCGGAGGGAGGCATATAGTTGTCGTCCTCAACCTCTCTGTCGGCCGCTCTCTCATGAGGGCTGGCTCCTTCGTCCTCCTGCACTGAATCCTGCTGGAGGGGGTTATCTTCAGCACTGTCCGGCGTGTTGTTATCTCCGGTGCCGGAATCGCCGTTTTTGCTTTGGCAGGACTTAGAGCGGTGCCGCTGACGTCAGCGCTTGGGTTGCTTCTTGGAGGGGTCATCCTCCGTTTTTTCCTCGCCATCCCCTGCTTTGGGGCTGTCCACCATGTATATGTCATATGACGAGGGGGCTTTCCAGTTCCCTATAGGTGCTGGTTCTTGGTCGTCTCCTTCATCTGCGTCCATACCGTCGATGTCTTCGGAGTCAAAGTCGAGCATGTCGGTTAAATCATCGACAGTGGCTACGAGGTGGGTGGTGGGTGGGCCTCGAATTTCTTCGTCGTCCGCATCCCAACCATGCTGACCGTAATCCGGCCAGGGCTCTCCTGACAAAGAGAGAGACTTTAGTGAATTCAGGATATCGCTAAAGGGCGAGTGTTGAAAGACGTCCGCGGCGGTGAACTCCATGATCGGAGCCCAATCGGGTTCGATCGGAAGGGGTGCGGAAGATTTGGAGTCCGGAACAGAGT
Source organism: Triticum dicoccoides (assembly GCF_002162155.2). Taxonomy (NCBI): domain Eukaryota; kingdom Viridiplantae; phylum Streptophyta; class Magnoliopsida; order Poales; family Poaceae; genus Triticum; species Triticum dicoccoides. The sequence goes on from NW_021176890.1 coordinate 55,015, forward strand.
CCGGCACCATGGAGTCACGGGCCTTGCAAAGGACTAGGTTGGTATTCAGCTCTATCGTCGTAGAGATTGCGGCTCCTGGGGCGGCGTCTAACCGTCTGTCCCTGGTTAGCACAGTCGGCTCCGGGCTAATGGTCGGAGCGGACACCTGAGCGGCGCTCTGGGCACGGTCCGGCGGCAGAGCTAGATCATGCCCATCGAGACAGTGCGGCCCGCTCGGTCGTGGCTCGAATCCGTCAAAGATCAAGTCCCCGCGGATGTCGGCCGTGTAGTTTAAGCTTCCAAACATGACCTTATGGCCAGGGGCATAGCTTTCGATCTACTCCAAATGGCCAAGCAAGTTGGCCCGCAGTGCGAAGCCGCCGAATACGAAGATCTGTCCGGGGAGAAAAGTCTCACCCTGGACCGCATCGTGATTGGTGATCGAAGAAGCCATCGGGCCTAAAGGTGACGACACAGAGGAACTCTCAATGAAAGCACCAACGTCGGTGTCAAAACCGGCGGATCTCGGGTAGGGGGTCCCGAACTGTGTGTCTAGGCGGATGGTAACAGGAGACATGGGACACGATGTTTTTACCCAGGTTCGGGCCCTCTCGATGGAGGTAAAACCCTACTCCTGCTTGATTAATATTGATGATATGGGTAGTACAAGAGTGGATCTACCACGAGATCAGAGAGGCTAAACCCTAGAAGCTAGCCTATGGTATGATTGTTGTTCGTCCTACGGACTAAAACTCTCCGGTTTATATAGACACTGGAGAGGGCTAGGGTTACACAGAGTCGGTTACAATGGGAGGAGATCTTCATATCGTATCGCCAAGTTTCCTTCCACGCCAAGGAAAGTCCCATCTGGACACGGGACGGAGTCTTCAATCTTGTATCTTCATAGTCCGGGAGTCCGGCCAAAGGTCATAGTCCGGCCATCCGGACACCCCCTAATCCAGGACTCCCTCAGGTACCCCACTATCTATCTTAGGGTTCAGGATGGGGGCGGTGGTCGCCGGCGGTGGTGGGGCGTTGGCGGGGCGGTGGTGTGGGGATCGCCGGAGAAAAAGCTCGGCACAGGGGGGCCTAGAGGGATGGCCGGGGCGGTGGCGGACTGGCAGTGGGGAGTGTTTTCGGGGCTGGCGGGGCGGCGCACCACCGGCCGCGGGCGGCGCGGGGCTGCTGTTTGGCCGGTGGTGGCTGGCGGCTCAGGGGGTGGAGGTTGAAGATGAACCGCAGACCCTTGATTTTGTATCCAACGGCTGCAAAATCGACTGACCAGAGATGAAAAAGTCAGTCGACCGACGTGTAGCCTCACCTTGCTAGTGCGTTCAGTTTCGACAGCAAAATTCAGTTTCGACAGCAAAATTCAGTTTCGACAGTTAGGTTCAGTTTCGACAGTTAAGTTTAGTTTCGACAGTTAAGTTCAGAGATGAGCGGCTGATGTATTTTACATCTAGCACTTTGTGGTTATGTATTTTACGTCATGTATTGGAGATGCTATTAGAATTCCACTCAGGTTAACGTTGTTCGTTGTCTCTCTTGTCCTGCTTCAGCCTCGGCGTCGTACAACTCACCGGAGCTGCTCCAACAAAGAAACCCTCCATCACAGCGGAGCAGTACCTCGGGCTCCATCTCCAGACGCCTAAGATCTTCATCCCCTCCTCCGACAGCAAAGTCAGCCGGAGCATCCTCACCGGCCAACCCAATCACGCTGAGATCGACATGGCTTCGCCAAAGAGGTTGTACACTTGTTGCATCTCTTTTTTACTCTGCATGTTATATATATTGTCCACTGAGCACTCGTAGTAACGGGAACTACGATTATTTTATCCTACTATATGACAAGCAGTGAGGTACCAGGCAACTTAGCTATCCGTGATGGACTCTCTTGAATGCCATCATTATTTACCTCTGCGCGTTTGAGCTGTGCATTTGTCGATGGGCCTGGGAGTTGAGCTAGTATGGCAGTGGCCTGGGTCCAACGTAATAGAAGTAGCACAAAAACATTTTTTTAGTGTAGGATTTTCCTTGCTCAAGCCTGCCTACTAGAATCGCGAGTGCTTGAAAGGAAAAGTGAATGAAAAATATAGGAATTGGAAAGTTTCCTATGGTACTACTTTTCATGAATTTGGTGCAAAGGAATGGAGCAAAGGAAAACTGTAGGATTTGTTCCTTTAGTGTCTCCTTGAAAGAAAAACCGTAGGAATTCTAATTTCCACTTCTCCTCCTTTTCATATTCCTATTCATCAAGCACAAGACTAAGAGATAGTAGCATAATAGCATTATAACCATACATTTTCTTGTGGTTTGACTTAATCTCACCATGCTTTTTTGCATCCTGTGATCTTCCAATTGTTGTGAATCAAACACCCAGATTGGCAGAAATCCTGTGTTTTTAAATTCTTTGTTTTGCACGTGCATTCCTATCCTATTCCTGTCTATTTCCTATCCCTGCATTGTTAGAATCCTCAAATTCAAACAAGCCCTTACTCAATTACTTCTGTTACAGATATGTGTCAAAGAAAACCTTGTGTGGTTTGTCCTGCTCCCGCGGCGTTGTGTTCCACCCCAGCTCAGCTGCTCCAACGACGGAAGGGTTCACCACAGCAGGGATCCGCTCTCCAGACTGTCTTTCGCCACCTCAGATCTTCTTCCCCGCCGCCGGCAGCCACGACAACTGCATTACCATCATCAACTGAGCAGATGACCTTGAGGACTACACGGGTCCGCAAGAGAGGTTGCACTCTTCCGTGTCTGCTTACGTTATGCGTCGCTTAATATGATGACATGCTACATTATCGTCGTGTTCACCTATTAGACTCCGAGTTAGGTCCAAACTAATGCTGAAACTTGAGTTTTTAAATGGTTGTGGGGTACATATTGGGGCACCAATCAGTACTATCTGTCTACTATCTGGTTAATCTCCGGTGTCTACTATGAGTTTCATGTTGGGTGCAAACAAACATTAAAGGAGCCATTATCTGTATTTTTTAACTAAAGCTATTATCTGCCTGCTATCATTGGTTTTGGGTCTATCCACAGTTTGCTACCATCACTCTGGATTTGTGCATGCACTCCTTACATAATCTCCAGTTATTGTACACAATGGAACTGATCATGTATAGCAAAAGAGACGAGCCTTGCGTGGCAATAAAATTTCATGCAGATGTCGTTCCATGGTGGGCGCAAAGGCAGCCCCCCTCCACCCATTTCGGATCGTAATCCAGAGGAAGATAACTATTCTGAGGGGGATTCAGAAGGAGAAGACCACTCCTATTTACCCCATGAGGTCTTCGCTCTAACTTGGCATGCTAATGTTGGTAATATCATGCATATGGTGCCTTGCATTGCTTATTGTATACATTAAAGATGTCATCTGCTTAGTTTAGACATGCTTTGTGTCAATGCCATATGTTTTGTTTCTTTGTCGTATATGTGAATCATGCAATGCCATCTTGTCTAGCCAGGCATCATATATGTGAATTTTGGAATGGCACCTTGGTTAGCCAGTCATCTTATATGTGAATTATATCATGCCATCATTTTTTATTATGTGTTAAATTTGTCAACAATTTTAGTACATTCAATTACTCTTCCTGTGCATCAGCCATTCGACACGGTCATGGAAAAATCTGCAGTGGAAACAAGGTCATCAGAGCAGACAATGCTATCTGACGAAGCGCATGTCTTGCTGGTTATCGATAGCTCCTCAGAGGAGGATTCAGAGACAGCTGACCAGTCATATTTCCCCCCTAAGGTGCATGCCCTAACTTGGCAGGGTTATGTTACTCATATCGTGCGTATGGTATCTTGCATTGCTATGTCATTTGCTTAGTTTAGACATGCTTTGTGTGAATGCCACCTGTTTAGTGTCTAATTACCATATATGTGAATTATGCAATGCCATCTTGTTGCAAGACATTATATATGTGAATTATGCAATGTTATCTTGTTGCAAGGCATTATGTATGTGAATTATGCAATGCCAAGGTGTTTAGGCAAGCGTCATATATGTGAATTATATCATGCCGTCCTTTTTTTGTATTTCTCATTGCTTTTGTCGACAATGTTTGTATATTCAACTGCTCTTCCTGTGCATCAGCCATTTGAATTGGTGATGGAGAAATCTGGAGTGGAAACAAGGTCTTCAGAGCAGAAAATGCTACCTGCTGAGCAGATATCTTGCTGGTTACAGATAGCTCTTCAGAGGAGGATTCAGAGGTAGATGACCAGTCCTATTATCCCCCTGAGGTGTATGCTCAAACTTGGCAGGGTTATATTACTCATATAATGCATATGTTGTATTGCAATGCTTATTTTTTACATCATATACACAATATTGAATGCCATCTCCTTAGTTGACACATCATATATGCAATTGCCCTCTGCTCACTTCCTTATTATATAAATCATATATTTGAATTCTGTCATGCCATGATGTTTACATAGACAGCATGTATCTGAATTATGGCATGCCAACCCATTTTCTAAAGACATAATATAGTTATATCATCTCATCCTTTTTACATAATCATCATATTTTAAATTATGTCATTCTATCCGTGAATTATATCATGCCATCATGTTTCCATCGACGGCATGTTTGTGATTTATGGCATGCCAACCACTTTAATAGACACATCGTATAGTTATATCATGTCATCCTGTTTACATAGTCATCATATTTTGAAGTATGTTATTCTATCCTGTTTAGTTAGCCATCATACATGTGAAATTGTGTCATGCTATCCTATTTAATTAGCCATCATATATGTCAAATTATGTCCTGCTATTCTCTTTGGTTAGACAACATAAATGTGAATTATTTCATGCCCTGTTTTCTTCCCTACTATCCATTGCACCTGTCTATCTTACAATGTCTGCACATTCAATTACTTTTCTTGTTTATCAGCCATTTCAATTGGAGGGAGTGATGGCAGTATCTGTGGGAGTAAAAACACGGTCTTCAGAAAAGATCGTGCTACCTATCGATGCAGATAGAACCACGGTTGTACTTGCCCAAGAATCAGCCCCACCACACATAACCCACACTCATGTAGATTGTACCCCTACCCAGTTGGACAGAGAACCAGCTACACCCCTTCTAACCCCAACCCCAGCAGATAGACACCCAGTTCCCATTGACACAGCACCGTCTCCACCACAGAGCACCCAAACATGAGCAGTTAGTAAGGCAACTGCAGTGCTCAAATCACGAGGACCACCACTTCGAACCCGAAGTCAACACTTAAAGCAGAAGAAGAATTGTTCTCAGGCCAGGTTCCGTAGCTATGGTTCATACTACTTTGCTCTTGCATCACTGTATTTACTAATACCAACCAATTTCAAATTTGAAGGATGCAATTGAAACTCCAATGGCGCAACAGGTATGTTTTAAACATGTTTCTTCAATGTGTTTGGCTGTTTGCTGTTGTAACTTGCTCTATGTTGATTTCAGTTTCAATTGAATAAACAGTTATGTTCTCATGCCATGCACATTACAAGTGTTGTTATTGCTGTGTAGTTTCCCACACTTATATTCTGTCTATGCTGCTTTGTCTTAAATAGATATGTTTCGAACTGTATCTATCTTGATTTGGCAACATAAACTAGAATGATATAGACCATATAGTGACCATACTACATAGATATATGTTTGTTTCATGCTGTTATCCTGTCCACCTTACTACTGAACTATTTTACCAAAATGAGTTTCATATACTACTTTGTAAACCTGAGATGTGTTTGTTTGTTTCCCTTTTAGAACGCGGATAAAATATTGGAGAAGGGTACCCTGTTATGCAATGGTAAAGGAAGTAATGCAGATAAGGTTCAAGATAGTGAGACATCCCTGTTGGTCTCCAAGAACGCTGATAAAAACTATATTGAGGACACTGAGACAACCCCAAAGTCCTGTCTTGATGTAGTGTTCGAGTTATTGGCTACCACTGCTGGCACCAGCTCTTCGAACTCGTTGCCTGAATTAGTTTGGCTTCTTGAGTCTCAACTTCAAGTTGAAAGACATTGATCAGATGTTATGCGACAGGAAGCCGAAGGACTGAGGAAGTCCCTGCAGAATTCAGATGCATACTTTCTGGTGCAACAGCAGGCGCTGGAGGACTTAAGCGCCAAACAAGAGAAAGTTAATAAGCTTGCTAAGCATCTTGCCAGCATTATGGGTACCCAGGATATTGTTTCTTGAGCTCTTCTGAAGTGGTTTCAGTTCTGGACTTGTTTTGCTGCAGCGTTTATATGCTGATGTGTTCCCTATATTTGCACTGGTGGCGAACTTTGATGCCCAGTGGATGTAATATGTGTAATAGCCGTGATAGCCTAGTGTAAGTTGCTTGCTTATTTATTTCCTTGTTGTCTTGTTTATTTGTTTGCTTGTAGTCGATGCAGTTCTTTTTCTGCGGTTTGCTAGTGGCTGCAACAACCTATTTTTTAAAACTAGGCCACAATAACCATGGGCTAATATTTACTGTAGTGACACTGCACCTACGGGCCGTAGAAACAGTGGGCCTTCTATGGGCCGTATAAATAGTGGGCCTTCCACAGGCCGTAGAAACAATGGGCCTTCTATGGGCCACAGAAACAATGGGCCTTCTACGGGCCGTATCATCAATGGGCCTTATACGGGCAGTATGATCGATTGGCCAAACATGGGCCAATAATAGGCCGCATTATGGCCGTAAACGGGCTAGAGTTGGAATCGTGCGTTCATGGGCCGACCATAATGGGCCATCGTTAATAGGCCGTATTTCATGACGCTATGAAAATGACTCAACGTGTTAACGGACCACAAACGGGCCGACTGTAACCACGGGCTGAATTTGGCCCATAAGCAGAAAATGACAGTAACGGGCCGTAAGTAAACGAATGCTGGAAATGAGCCCAAGAATAAATGGGCTCTGAGAAGGCCGAAAGATAACATGGGCTAGAAACGGCCCAATGGAATAACGGGTCCTTAATGGGTATAAAGTGATACACTGTTCATTACGGGCCAGTTTCACCACGGGCCATTAATGGGTGTAAAGTAGTACATTGTTCATTACTAGCCAGTTTCACCACGGGCCGTTAATAGTCCAAGAGTTACATAGGGCCTCATATGGGCCGAAAGACGTCATGGGCCATACATGGGCCAGAAGTGAAAACAGGCTGGAATCATATTGGGTGGCCCAGATGACGCTACTGGGCCTAATTCGGATAGGGCGTAACGGGCCTTGGGTTAGCGGGTTGTAAATGGGATATATGCGAACATGCCGTTAACAGGCTTTACATGGGCCGGCCCGCCACCTTTTGACCAAGTCAAATGGGCTGGCCTTTTCACAGGAATGGGCCTCTGTTGGGCCGTGCCACGTGTCCACGTATCATAGGTGCCTTCTTTCCAATGAGTGTATGACATGTGTCCCAACGGTGAGCCAACACGTGTCTCCTCCAGCCAATGATGATTTTACACGTGGAAAATCCCCATTGGTCAGGGATGTTAACGGGTTATCGGATCCAAAACCCGACCCGGTAGCTTAACGGCGTTCCGTTATGGTGGATGCCACGTGTTGGTCACCCTTGACGAAAGCACTTCTGTGACGCGTGATTTATCGTCATGGAAGTGGACACTTCCGTGGTGATAATTTTGGTAATGTCATGGAACACTTCTACGACAACACAGGTATGACTATCTTGATTCTGTCGAAAATTTGTCATGGATGTACATGCATGACAAAAAACGCGACCTACTGTGACAAACACGTATCATCACGGAAGTGTATTTTTTTGTAGTGTTACTAGAACTTCGTGATGAACTATAGTATGCAAGGGATGACGAAAACGATTCCCGAGCTCTTCGTGATGTTGAAATCGAGAAAGGTAGAAATCAAGAAAGAACATCAAGTGTTGATGATTGACAAGACCACTAGTTTCAAGAGAAGGGCAAAGGGAAAGAAAGGGAACTTCAAGTAGAATGACAAGCAAGTTGTCACTCCCGGAAAAAGCCCAAAGCTGGACCAAACCCTAAAACTGAGTGCTTACACTACAAAGGAAATGGTCACTGGAAGTGGAAATGCCCTGAATATTTGGTTGATAAGAAGGATGGCAAAGTGAACAAGGGTATATTTGATATACAGGTTATTGATGTGTGCCTTACTAGTGTTTATAGTAGCGCCTGAGTTTTTGATACTTGTTCGGTTGCTAAGATTAGTAACTCGAAACAGGAGTTACATAATAAACAGGGACTAGTTGTGGAGAAGTGACGATGAGTGTTGGAAGTAGATCCAAGATTGATATAATCATCATCACACACTCCCTATAATTTCGGGATTAGTGTTAAACCAAAATAAATGTTATTTGGCATTTGCGTTGAGCATGAATATGATTGGATCATGTTTATTGTAATACGATTATTCATTTAAAGTCAGAGAATAATTGTTGTTCTATTTAAATGAATAAAACCTTCAATGGTCATACACCCAATGAAAATAGTTTGTTGGATCTCGATCATAGTGATACACATATTCATAATATTGATGCCAAAAGATGCAAAGTTAATAATGATAGTGCAACTTATTTGTGGCATTGCCGTTTGGGTCATATCGGTGTGAAGCGCATGAAGAAACTCCACAAAGATGGATTTTCGAAATTACTTGGTTATGAATCATTTGATGCTTGCAAACCGTGCCTCATGGGCAAGATGACTAAAACGCCGTTCTCCGGAATAATGGAACGAGCTACTGACTTGTTGGAAATAATACGTACCGATGTATACGTTCCAATGAGTGTTGATGCTCGTGGCGGGTATCGTTATTTTCTGACCTTCACAGATGATTCAAGCAGATATGAGTATATCTACTTGATGAAACATAAGTCTGAAATATTTGAAAAGTTCAAAGAATTTCAGAGTGAAGTGGAAAATCATCATAACAAGAAAATAAAGTTTCGGTGATCTGATCATGGAGACGAGTATTTGAGTTACGAGTTTGATCTTCAATTAAAACAATGGTGTGTCCGAACATCGTAACCACACTTTATTAGATATAGTGTGATCTATGATGTCTCTTACCGATTTACCATAATAATTTTGGGGTTATGCATTAAAGACAGCTGCATTCACTTTAAATAGGGCAACAACTAAATCCGTTGAGACGACACCATATGAACTATGGTTTAGCAGTAAACCTAAGCTGTCATTTCTTAAAGTTTGGAGTTGCGATGCTTATGTGAAAAAAGGTTTCAACCTGATAAGCTCGAACCCAAATCGGAGAAGTGCGTCTTCATAGAATACCCAAAGGAAACTATTGGGTACACCTTCTATCATAGATCCGAAGGCAAACCATTCGTTGCTAAGAATGGATCCTTTCTAGAGAAGGAGTTTCTCTCAAAAGAAGTGAGTGGGAGGAAAGTAGAGCTTGATAAAGTAATGTGTACCTTCTCCCGAATTGGAAAGTAGTTTATCACAGAAATCAGTTCGAGTGATTCCTACACCAATTAGTGAGGAAGCTAATGATATTGATCAGGAAACTTCAGATCAAGTTACTATCGAACCTCGTAGGTCAACCAGAGTAAGATCTGCACCAGAATGGTACGGTAATCCTATTCTGGAAGTCATGTTACTAGACCATGATGAACCTACGAACTATGAGGAAGCGATGATGAGCCCAGATTCCGCGAAATGGCTTGAAGGCCATGAAATCTGAGATGGGATCCATATATGAGAACAAAGTGTGGACTTTGATTGAATTGCCCGATGATCGGCAAGCCATAGAAAATAAATGGATCTTCAAGAGGAAGACAGACGTTGATAGTAGTGTTACTATCTACAAAGCTAGATTTGTCGAAAATAGTTTTTATCAAAGTTCAAGATGTTGACTACGATGAGTTTTTTCTCACTCGTATCGATGCTTAAAGTTTGTCTGAATCATGTTAGCAATTGCCACATTTTATGAAATCTGGCAAAAGGATGTCAAAACTGCATTCTTTAATGGATTTATTAAAGAAGAGTTGTATATGATGCAACCAGAAGGTTTTGTCAATCCTAAAGGTTCTAACAAATTGTGCAAGCTCCAGCAATCCATCTATGGACTGGTGCAAGCATCTCGGAGTTGGAATATACACTTTGATGAGTTGATCAAAGCATATAGTTTTATACAGACTTGTGGTGAAGCCTGTATTTACAATAAAGTGAGTGGGAGCACTACCACCTTTCTGATAAATATATGTGAGTAACATATTGTTGATCAGAAATGATGTAGAATTTTTCTGGAAAGCATAAAGGAGTATTTGAAAGGAGTTCTTAAAAGAAAGACCTCAGTAAAGCTACTTACATATTGAGCATCAAGATCTAATGAAATAGATAAAAATGCTTGATAAGATTTTCAATGAGTACATACCTTGACAAGATTTTGAAGTAGTTCAAAATGGAACAGTCGAAGAAATAGTTCTTTCCTGTGTTGCAAAGGTACGAAATTGAGTAAGACTCAAATCCCGAGCACGATAGAAAGAGAATGAAAGTCATCCCCTATGTATCAGTCATAGGTTCTATAAAAGTATGCCATGCTATGGACCAGACCTATTGTATACTCTACCCTAGTTTGGCAAGGGAGTACAATAGTGATCTAGGAGTAGATCAGTGGACATTGGTCAAAATTATCCTTACTGGGATAAGGATATGTTTCTCGATTATGGAGGTGACAAAAGGTTTGTCGTAAAGGGTTACGTCGATACAAGTTTTGGCCCTGGTCCAGATGACTCTAAGTCTTAATCTGGATACGTATTGAAAGTGGGAGCAATTAGCTAGAGTAGCTCCATGCAGAGCAGTGTGGACATAGAATATTTGCAAAATACATACGGCTCTGAATATGACAGACCCGTTGACTAAACTTCTCTCACAAGCAAAACATGATCATACCTTAGTACTCTTTGATTGTTAATCACACAGCGATGTGAAATAGATTATTGACTCTAGTAAACCATTTGGGTGTTGATCACATGACGATGTGAACTATGGGTATTAATCACATACATATGTGAATATTGGTGTTAAATCACATGGCAATGTGAACTAGATTATTGACTCTAGTGCAAGTGGGAGATTGTATTAACCGGAAACATAATACATGTGTGAATACATAGACAAACAGAGTGTCACTAGTATGCCTCTACTTGACTAGCTCGTTAATCAAAGATGGATAAGTTTCCTAACCATAGACATTAGTTGTCATTTGATTAACGGGATCACATCATTAGGACAATGATGTGATTGACTTGACCCATTCCGTTAGCTTAGCATTTGATCGTTTAGTATGTTCGTCGGTGTCAAAACCGGCGGATCTCGGGTAGGGGGTCCCGAAATGTGCGTCTAGGCGGATGGTAATAGGAGACAAGGGACACGATGTTTTTACCCAGGTTCGGGCCCTCTCGATGGAGGTAAAACCCTACTCCTGCTTGATTAATATTGATGATATGGGTAGTACAAGAGTAGATCTACCACGAGATCGGAGTGGCTAAACCCTAGAATCTAGCCTATGGTATGATTGTTGTTCGTCCTACGGACTAAAACTCTCCGGTTTATATAGACACCGGAGAGGGCTAGGGTTACACAGAGTCGGTTACAATGGGAGGAGATCTTCATATCGTATCGCCAAGCTTGCCTTCCACACCAAGGAAAGTCCCATCCGGACACGGGACAGAGTCTTCAATCTTGTATCTTCATAGTCCGGGAGTCCGCCCAAAGGTCTTAGTCCGGCCATCCGGACACCCCCTAATCCAGGACTCCCTCAGTAGCCCCTGAACCAGGCTTCAATGACGATGAGTCCGGCGCGCAAGTTGTATTCGGCATTGCAAGGCGGGTTCCTCCTCCAAATATTTCATAGAAGATGTTGAACACCAGGGTAGTGTCCGGCTCTGCAAAATAAGTTCCAGATTCCTTCGTAGAGAGAATAATATTTGTATCAATCGAATCTGCTGACGTATTCCGTGGCGTGACATCATGCCACAGCCAGGCTCTTTATTCATTTTAATGTTCCACCTCAGCGCGTTTAGCGAGGCGGTTTCCTTGGCACGTCTTGTCAAAGCAGAGATCGTGTCCCCTTATTCCGGGATTCTCATCAACACGGGTGTGGGTAACCCAACCGCGCCATTAACCGTGGCGCTTGGGAGATAAGCGAGTTTTATTAGGAAGGTGGAGGGCCCGTAGTTTTGGCCGCCCATATAAGGGGATAAGAATCCGCCCTTTCCATTCACGCCCTCTTCCTCCTCTACTTATCCGTCCCTGTGCGCTCGAGTCCAGCGCCCAAGCCCGCACTTCCCACCTCAACCTTCTCCAACCATGTCTGGAGCAGGAGGCAGATGGATGGCCTCCTCCGTCACGGAGGGACAAATCAAAAACCTGAGGAAGGCTGGATACTTGTCTAACGACATCGCGCACCGGCTTCCAGATGTGGGGCAACTCATCCCCACCCCCAGGCCCCATGAGAGGGTTGTTTTTCTTCCCCATTTCCTCCGCGGACTGGGTTTTCCTCTTCACCCGTTCGTCCGGGGGCTCATGTTCTACTATGGCCTGGACTTCCACGATCTGGCCCCGAACTTCATCCTCAATTTCTCGGTGTTTATCGTTGTTTGCGAGGCCTTCTTCCGCATCCAGCCCCACTTTGGCCTATGGCTGAAGATCTTTAGCGTCAAGCCGAAGGTCGTGCAAGGCCGACAGGTGGAATGCGGAGGCGCCATGGTGGGCAAGATAGCCAACATCACCTAGCTCGAGGGTGCCTTCGTGGAAACCATCAAAGGGTGGCAATCTGGGTGGTTTTATATCACCGAGCCGCGTGACCCTAAATAGGTAGCGGCTCCCGAATTTCGATCCGGCATCTCCACCCGGCTCACATCTTGGAAAGAGACGGGCCTGTCGTGGGGCAATCCGGAAGAGGTGACCGGACTCCAAACCTACATCCGAGACCTGGCGACCAAGAAGGTCAAGCTTGTCAACGTGGTCCAGGTCATGCTCTTCTGCCGGATCCTCCCGTGTCAACGACGGGACTTCAATTTGTGGGAGTTCGACCCGGCCCCGCACTAGACTCTATCCCGGCTCTTCAAAATGAAGCACGAGGATGCCTGGAAGGTGATTTTCAAGAGTTCCGAGGTCTCCCCTCCCGTCATCGAGGATCGCGGATTCTGCGCCAAACATCAAGCCTCCGAAGTAAGCTTACATTTAGTCCCTTACGGGATACCCGAATTTCATAGTGTGACTTTATGTGGGATCTAAACTCCCGTTCCTTTGACAGGACTGGAAGAGGACATCCGGACAGATCGACTGTCCTGCCCCTTTGCCCGAAGGCCCAGTAGATGCACACTTAGCGAAGCAACTGGTTCCGGCACCCCACGTGGTGCCGGAGAAGAAGGCCAAGAAGAAGGCCACGGGGACCTGAAAGAGTTCCCGGCGCCCGGTGTCGTCGGATTTGCCCGACGGCCCCAACGTACCCTCCGCCTCCGAAGACAAGGAGGAGGAGGAAGAAGAAGATGCCTCTCCCCCTCCAACGGGGGGAGGAAAGGAGAGAAAGGCCGCCCTAACTGGGGAAGCTGGAGGGTCCAAGAAGGGGAAGTCCCTTCTGCCAGACTACGCCCCCGACGCCAAAGACGGCGGGGAGGACTGGCCATCCAGGGTCAAGCCCCTGGCAAAATCGTAAGTGTCCGGCTACCCGAATGACTTATTGTACTCCTTTATTATTTGGTAGCTTCTAACACCGAAGCTAATCATGCAGTCCGCCCAGGGCTCAGCTTGGCGATTCGTCGAGCGGATCTCTGAATTCGTCGGATGTGAATAGCGCTTCACTTCCGACGGCCTCCTTCCCTCTCCCTACAGACGGCTCTGAGGTGGATTCCCGCAGGGGACAAAACCAGGAGGAGGTGGTCCTGGAAGCGCCACAAGGCGACCTTCCGGACTCCAAGCCCAAAGGGGGTAAAGCCCCAGAGGGATCGAAGTCCGGCCCCGGGCCGGACACTGCTCCGGAACCATCAGTGGTTCCAGAGTCCGACAGGCAGCACCTTCATAAGAAGGGCAAGCCTGCGACGCCGGCGAGTTCCGTCCACCCGAAGGCGCCGGACAATTTGCTGGAGGCACTTAACGGCGCCTCCATCGACGAAGAACACCGCACTGTTATGAGTGCGGTGATTCAGAAGGTTCAGTCCACCAAGAGCGGGCTGGCGGAAGCCTGCACAAGCCTGTTAACGGGCTTTGAGGTATGTGTTCAAAAAAATATATAAAAAATGTTACCGCATAGACAGTAGCCCCTGATGCTCAGTTCGGTGTTCGGAAAGAAAAGCCGAACTGAGGATCTCAAAAGATACATGCAGGAGTCTAATAGAAATATGTCAATATGGGAATGCATGATGCGCTGCTGACCTCTGCCGCACTGACTGCAGAGGTCAATGCCTTGAAGGAAAGCCTCGAGCGGTCCGAGAGCGAGCTCAGCCGTGCCAAGAAGTAGCTCGAGGATAAAGAGGGTACATAGTACCTCCTGTAAATGTATATAGAAATACTTGGTTGCATAATAATAACAGGACCAACGTTAACGTTGCAAGAGCCACGACCGAGGTGGCGACCCTGAAACAGGCGGTCTCGAAGGCCGGAAAGAGTGCGGCCTTGGAGTGCACCAAGCGAGAGAAGCAGGAGGCGCGGGGTGGCGGAGGTGCGGCAAGAGCTCCAGGTTCTCATGGAAAAACACGAGAGTTTGGAGCGTGACTCGAAGACTCGAGAGTCCGAGCTTGCCTTGGCTCTTGAGAGTGCCAAGACCGCTAAGGCCGAAGCCCAGAAGGCCCTTCAGGAGATCGAGGCGATGAAGAAGATAGCGGCGGGTAAGGCATTCTTTATGCAAAGAAAAAATATAAAAGTTAATTATCTGCTACTTACCCGAATCCGGAGCTCTCCAGGAGCGTTCGCCGATCTGCCCCGTAGTGTGTCTGATGCTGCCGCATACTACCGAGCCGAAGAGGGGAGCTCGACGGAAAAAGTGTTCTGGTCTCAGTATGATGAGGCCAAACATCCGGTGCCCCTGAGCGACCAGCTGAAGCAGCTGGTTGAGCTCCACAAGGTGGCCGAACAGGCCATGAAGGGCCTCATAGCTCGGTTGTGGCCTGGAGAAGTCATGCCTGGGAGCTACTTCGGTCTGGTGCGGCGGATGGTGGACGCGTGTCCGTGGATTGAGGTTGTCAAGCGCTCCGTTTGTATTGAAGGTGCCCGTCGGGCCCTTGCCCGTGCTAAGGTGCACTGGGGCAAGCTAGACGCGGAGAAGCTGTTGACGGACGTGCCACCGCCGGGCAAGTAGTATCGTATGCCCGAGATGTATTATAATGGCGTTCTAAAGGGTGCCCGCCGCATAGCGGATGAGTGCTCCAAAGATATAATATTTGAGTAAACTCGCATTTGTTATCCTGTACGCTGAAGGTTTGTTCATATGCATTAAGCAATGCTTGTTAATTTAAAATATTACCTTCTGTGCGGCCGTTTATCAAATCTGAGAGATGCAAGTCATCAGCTTCGACCCCCATGCCACGAGTGCTGGGGTGTTCGGGATAAACCTAAGCGCTCTTGTTCCCATTCTTGGGTCCATCTAGGGAGGCGTTCAGCACAACGAACCAGGCCGTCGGACTTATAATGCTTTATCACTCTCACTTAGCCATAGAATTCTATAATTTTAATTTCGGTGAAGCCCCTAGTATTCGGAAGACCAAGTTCGGGGCGCTATCCACGCCTAGGCCGAATAAGTCCGGTTCCTCGCTCGAAGCGGCATAAGTCTTTAAGGACTCGAAGAAACCTCGCGAACAGCGACCGGTCTCTCGCACTATCATGACGGTCAGTTTTAGCTTTCTCAACTGAGGTGTTAACCCAGCTCAACTGGGGCACAATCGCAGTAGTTCTCCCAGCGCTACCTTAGCTAACAATGCGGAACGTAAGGTACCAAAACATGGGAGCCGGGCAAACCCAACTATTGACCAAAGACACGATTCGGAGCTGATGCATATAGTGCTATAAGTTCGGGGTGCCGCACTTGTTAGAGTGTTCGGTCTTCTCACACCATGTTATGGGGTGTTGTAAGCCCCTGGTGTATTATCCGTACCAAAGTGTACGGTTGCATAGTGTCATGACTGAACATATTTGCATATAAAAATAGATAAGTACAATAATAGGTAAGAGCTATATATTGTTCATTAAAAAAGGGCTGTTGCGAAAGCAGAACGATACAAAAAGTGCGGTAAGCAAGCGATGGGAGTATTCGACATATTCCCCTCCAGGATCAAGCTGCGGGATTGTAAGAGAAACAGGTATTAAACTCGTTATAGAGACCACCTGGACTTTTGACGTGGCTTGCTTCCTCCCCGGCTATTGCATCGTTGGTTCGGCGAGAGTATTGTCGGACAAGCCTTATGAATAGTTGGGTCCTGAAAAAGTGTGTGAAAAGGGAAATGGCAAAATAGGGAGCCCCTTAGTGCGGTTGAGCCGCATTCTGGGCGTGCCGTTGTTGTGCCCCTCCCCTTATGCCCATGGTATATCTAAGGCGTAATTATGTAGGCGTGGTACCAGTATCGCCGTTTGATAGGGGCCGGGGTTGGGGCCGCATTGCTATGCTTGCTCGGAACGTGCCAGCCGGATTTGTTGTATGTTACTTCGGGCTCGCTTGACGTTGTCCGGACGTTTGGCACCTGGATTGGAGAACTGCCTTGAGAGGCTACTCTGTACTTCCGCCGCCAAGGCCGCCGTGTGCTCCTCCGTTCGGAGAGCGTTCAGTGTTTCCGTTTACCGTGATGACTCCGCGAGGCCCTGGCATCTTGAGCTTGAGATATGCGTAGTGCGGCACCGCATTGAATTTGGAAAATGCGGTTCGCCCGAGCAGGGCGTGATAGCCGCTGCGGAATGGGACTATGTCGAAGATTAACTCCTCGCTCCGGAAGTTATCCGGGGATCCGAAGACCACCTCAAGTGTGACCGAGCCTGTACAGCTGGCTTCTACCCCTGGTATGACACCTTTGAAGGTTGTCTTTGTGGGTTTAATCCTTGAAGGATCGATGCCCATTTTTTGCACTGTGTCCTGGTAAAGCAGGTTCAGGCTACTGCCGCCGTCCATTAGGACTCTGGTAAGGTGGAATCCGTCGATAATTGGGTCTAGGACCAGTGTGACGAATCCGCCATGACGGATGCTGGTGGGATAGTCCCGTCGATCAAAGGTGATCGGGCAGGAGGACCATGGGTTGAACTTTGGGGCGACTGGCTCCAGCGCATAGACGTCCTTGAGAGCATGCTTCCGCTCCCTTTTGGGGATGTGGGTTGCGTATATCATATTCACCGTCCGAACTTGCAGGGGAAATCCCTTCTGTCCTTTGTTGTTCGGCGGCCGGGGCCCCTCCTCGTCATCACTATGTAGCCCCTTGTCTCTGGTCTCGGCACTTAACTTGCCTGCCTGCTTGAACACCCAACAATCCCTGTTGGTGTGATTGGCTGGTTGTTCGGGTGTGCCGTGTATCTGGCACGAGCGATCGAGTATTCGGTCTAAGCTGGATGGGCCCTGAGGGTTTCTTTTGAATGACTTCTTTCGCTGACCCGGTTTAGAGCCTCTGAATCCGGCATTGACTGCCGTATCTTCAGTATTGTCACCGTTAATGCGGCGCTTATGCTTGTTGCGACGTGACCTGCCGTTGTTATCCTTGGTATCTGAATTGCCGGGGCTCTTGGTTATGTTATTGCTACGAGCTAGCCAGCTGTCTTCTCCCGCGCAGAAGCGGGTCATGAGTGTCGTGAGGGCTGCCATAGACTTCGGCTTTTCCTGTCCTAGGTGCCAGGCAAGCCATTCATCTCGGATGTTGTGCCTGAAGGCTGTGAGGGCCTCGGCGTCTGGACAATCGACTATTTTGTTTTTCTTGGTTAGGAACCGTGTCCAGAATTGTTTGGACGATTCCTCTGTCTGTTGGATTATGTGGCTTAGGTCATCGGCGCCTGGTGGTCGCACATACGTGCCCTGGAAGTTGTCAAGGAATGCGGATTCCAGTTCCTCCCAACAACTAATTGACTCTGTTGGCAGGCTATTAAGCCAATGTCGAGCTGGTCCTTTAAGTTTGAGCGGGAGGTATTTGATGGCCTGTAGATCATCACCACGGGCCATGTGCATAGGAAGGAGATAATCCTCGATCCATACCGCAGGATCTGTAGTGCCATCGTATGATTCGATGTTTACGGGTTTGAAGCCCTCAGGGATTTGATGATCCATTACTTCGTCTGTGAAGCATAGTGGGTGTGCGGCGCCCCTGTACTGGGATATATCGCGACGCAGCTCGGACGAGCTTGGTCTGTTGTATTCGGCCGGGCCATACTTATTATGTCCGGCGTGACGGCTAGCGTCACATGAAGCAGGGCGCCCATGCGATCCGTAGATCAATCTTGTTTGCCTTGCCTTATTCTCCAAGATGTCTCGCAGGTCTGTTGCGTCTCCCCGTACTCTAGTATGTTTTGAGCGGTGTCGGGGGGCGGCCTGGGTTGATGGTCTGAAGGCCTCTCTAATGCGGCCACAGGGTGGCCGATCGGGCGCATCGTATGCTAGTGATGTAGGTTTAGTTGCTTCCTCCTCAAGTTGGGGTAGCAGCCTGCGCTTCGGGTATCTCTTGGATGGACGTTCTAGTTTATACTCTTCGGCCGCCAGGACATCGGTTCATCTGTTGGCTAGCAAGTCTTGGTCAGCTCTAAGCTGCTACTGTTTCTTCTTGAGGCTGCTTGCCGTTACTACGAGTCTGCGTTTGAAACGCTCTTCTTCGACGGGATCCTCTGGCACGACGAATTCGTCGTCGTCGAGGCTTGCCTCGTCTTCGGAGGGAGGCATGTAATTGTCGTCCTCGTCTTCTTTGTCGGCCGCTCTCTCATGAGGGCTGGCTCCTTCGTCCTCCTGCACTGAATCCTGCTGGAGGGGGTTGTCTTCGGCACTGTCCGGCGTATTGTTATCTCCGGTGCCGGAATCTCCGTTTTTGCTTTGGCGGGACTTAGAGCGGCGCCACTGACGTCGGCGCTTGGGTTGCTTCTTGGATGGATCATCCTCCGTTTTCTCCTCCCCATCCCCCGCTTTAGGGATGTCCACCATGTATATGTCATATGACGAGGTGGCTTTCCAGTTCCCTATAGGCACTGGTTCTTGATCGTCTCCTTCATCGGCGTCCATGCCGTCGATGTCTTCGGAGTCAAAGTCGAGCATGTCAGTTAAATCATCGACAGTGGCTACGAAGTGGGTGGTGGGTGGGCTACGAATTTCTTTGTCGTACGCATCCCAATCGTGTTGGCCGTAGTCCGGCCAGGGCTCTCCTGACAAAGAGAGAGACTTTAACAAATTCAGGATATTGCCGAAAGGTGAGTGCTGAAAGACATCCGCGGCGGTGAACTCCATGACCAGAGCCCAATCGGGCTTAATCGGAAGAGGTGCGGGATTTATGGAGTCCGGATCGGAGTCCGGCACCTTGGAGTCACGGGCCTTGCGAGGGACTAGGCTGGTATCCGGCTCTATCGCCGTAGAGGTTGCAGTTTCCGGGGTGGCGTCCAACCGCCCGTCCCCGACTGGCGTAGTGGGCTCCGAGCTAATGGTCGGAGCGGACACCTGAGCGACGCTCTAGGCGTTGTTCGATGGCAGAGCCAAATCATGCCCATCGTGACAGTGCGGCGCGCCCAGCCGTGGCTCGAATCCGTCGAAGATCAAGTCCCCGCGGATGTCAGCCGTGTAGTTTAAGCTTCCAAACCTGACCTGATGGCCAGGGGCATAGCTTTCGATCTGCTCCAGATGGCCGAACGAGTCGGCCCGCAGTGCGAAGCCGCCGAATACGAAGATCTGTCCGGGGAGAAAAGTCTCATCCCGGACCGCGTCGCGATTGACGTGCGAAGAAGCCATCGGGACTAAAGGCGACGACACAGAGGAACTCTCAATGAAAGCACCAATGTCGGTGTGAAAACCGGCGGATCTCGGGTAGGGGGTCTCGAACTGTGCATCTAGGCGGATGGTAACAGGAGACAAGGGACACGATGTTTTTACCCAGGTTCGGGCCCTCTCGATGGAGGTCATACCCTACTCCTGCTTGATTAATATTGATGATATGGGTAGTACAAGAGTAGATCTACCACGAGATCGGAGTGGCTAAACCCTAGAATATAGCCTATGGTATGATTGTTGTTCGTCCTACGGACTAAAACTCTCTGGTTTATATAGACACCGGAGAGGGCTAGGGTTACACAGAGTCGGTTACAATGGGAGGAGATCTTCATATCGTATCGCCAAGCTTGCCTTCCACGCCAAGAAAAGTCCCATTCGGACACGGGACGGAGTCTTCAATCTTGTATCTTCATAGTCCGGGAGTCCGGCCAAAGGTCTTAGTCCGGCCATCCGGACACCCCCTAATCCAGGACTCCCTCAATGTTGCTATTGCTTTCTTCATGACTTATACATGTTCCTATGACTATGAGATTATGCAACTCCCGTTTACCAGAGGAACACTTTGTGTGCTACCAAATGTCACAACATAACTGAGTGATTATAAAGGAGCTCTACAGGTGTCTCCGAAGGTACATGTTGAGTTGGCGTATTTCGAGATTAGGATTTGTCACTCCGATTGTCGGAGAGGTATATCTGGGCCCACTCGGTAATGCACATCACTAATGAGTTAGTTACGGAATGATGCATTACATAATGAGTAAAGAGACTTGCCGGTAACGAGATTGAACTAGGTATTGAGATACCGACGATCGAATCTTGGGCAAGTAACATACCGATGACAAAGGGAACAACGTATGTTGTTGTGTGGTTTGACCGATAAAGATCTTCGTAGAATATGTAGGAGCCAATATGAGCATCCAGGTTCCACTATTGGTTATTGACCGGAGACGTGTCTCGGTCATGTCTACATTATTCTCGAACCCGTAGGGTCCGCACGCTTAATGTTTCGATGATAGTTATATTATGAGTTTATGAGTTTTGATGTACCGAAGGAGTTTGGAGTCCCGGATGAGATCGGGGACATGATGAGGCGTCTCAAAATGGTCGAGACTTAAAGATTGATATATTGGATGACTATATTCGGACATTGGAAAGGTTCCGAGTGATTCATGTATTTTTCGGAGTACCAGAGAGTTACTGGAATTCGTATTGGGCCTTAATGGGCCATACGGGAAAGGAAAGAAAGGCCCCAAAGGGTGGCCGCACCCCTCCCCGTGGACTAGTCCGAATTGGACTAGGGAGGGGGGGCGCCCCCTTCCTTCCTTTTCCTTCTCCATTCCCTTTCCTTCTCTCCTACTCCTTCTACTTGGAAGGGCTCCTAGTTCTATAAGGAAAGGGGGAATCCTACTCCCGGTGGGAGTAGGACTCCCCTAGGGCGCCATAGAGAGAGGGCCGGCCCTCCCCCTCCTCCACTCCTTTATATACGGGGAGAGGGGCACCCCTTGGAGACACAACAATTGATCTCTTGATCTCTTAGCCGTGTGCGGTGCCGCCCTCCACCATAGTCCTCGATAATATTGTAGCGGTGCTTAGGCGAAGCCCTGTGATGGTAGAACATCAAGATCATCACCACGTCATTGTGCTGACAGAACTCTTCCCCGACATTCTGCTGGATCGGAGTTCGGGGATCGTCATCGAGCTGAACGTGTGCTAGAACTCGGAGGTGCCGTTCTTCTTCTTCTTCTTCTTCTTCTTCTTCTTCTTCTTCTTCTTCTTCTTCTTCTTCT
>NW_021176891.1:0-1647 GCF_002162155.2 Triticum dicoccoides
GTGCCGCTCTAACTCGGGGGAGATGCGGAGCCTGATTCTGTCATTTTCTTGAATGACCGCGCCATCTGGTCGTAGGCGTACCTGGGTGTGTCGAAGGACTAAGTCTTCGAGTTCTTTATATAGAACTTGGCGGTTTCTCCGACGCCTCTCGCGCTTGCGTTGGTTATCCGTCGGAATGGCGCCAGCTCTTCGTGGCACTGGTGGCGTGGGGAGAAGTGGTGGTCCAGGTCGTCGCGCAGATGAGGAAGTCCTGTCCATCGTTGCCTGTAGTTGTGGACGATCTCCCCGTCTGGGAGGGGAAGATGGCCGTGGGGGAAGCGTTGGTCGCGGAGGGTCTCGCGGGCGCCATTGCTGAGTGGGCCGTGTGTTCCTTTCTTCCTCTTGGTGTCTTGACCATCGGTTCCAATGTGGGGGCATGTTGGGATGCCTCCATTGTTGAAAGTGTCGGGTTGGTGACGGTGGTCGTCGAGGTGCCAACGTGTGGCGCTCATGTTGAGGGCGATGACTCGGGGTTTGACGTCGAGTCCCTCCTGCACCTTGTGTTGATGATGTACTTGGTGCAGCTGGATCGATTAGCCGCCTCTGGATGTTGTTCATCTGCTCTTGGAGTTGGCGGAATTCTCGCCGTAGGTCTTCGTCACGTGGTGCTGGTGCTTCATGGCGAAGGACAGAAAACCTGTTGTCGTTGGTGAGAGATCCTCCATCAACCGCTGAAGTGTGGAGGCATGGCCCCCATGCCCCCCGTCGAGTATCTTCAAGGTTGATGGAGACTGTAGGGCCCGGTAGAATAGGCTCCTTGCGTGAACGCCGCTTCCAGAACTCCTTCATAATGGCCCGCCTCACTAGCTGCTTGACCTTGGTTGGCTCATACGCCCAGTCGTCAGGGAACAAGTCGTACGGAGGGGCCCGGGTGCTCTGGTAAGTGAACACCTTGTCCGCCAAGTCCCTTGCTCCGAGGGACCAATCCTCCTCCGGCACCGTGCTCTGAGCAAGGCATGAGGTAATTTGCTGGTGGAGTCGTTGTACCTTGCGATACTTCCTCCTATAGTTCCGCAGAGGGTGCGGGCTTTCCGACAAACGTGCGTTTGCCATGAGTTTCCGCAAGTTCTTGGCGATGGCCTCCAAACCTTCGAGCAGCTCAACCTCGGTGCGTCGAGGTGCTGGTCGTGAAGGCTTCATGTGTGGAAATGGGGTAGGGGCATGATGGGATGCCGCTCTTGCCCGCCTGTTGGCGGCCTTGGCGCGAAGGCGTTGAGACGCCTCCATGTCTCCTTTCATATCCGCCCTTGTCGATTCCTTCAACAGGGCACGTGCCTCGAGCATTAGCTCCCGACGCTCCTTCTTCGCCTTGGCGGCCTCCCGCCTTTGCGCCTTCCTTGATTGCACAGTTTGGAACTGCGCAGGATCTTGAGCTTCGTGCACGTAGACCTTGTCACCGAGCTCGATGACGATCATTGCTGGCATCGATCCAAACTGTAGCACCGATGGCTCCGAGTTGCTTCCGTGTGAGAGTCCACCTGCAGAAAAAGGGATCTCGATCAACGGAAATCCTCGCCGATGCCTTGTCATGCAGCATGCTGTGTGGATTGGGAGACGGGCGAAGACGATTCAGACGACCACAGCGAAGCAGAGATGGGAGGAGAACCA
>NW_021176892.1:0-4448 GCF_002162155.2 Triticum dicoccoides
GAAGGGTCCACGAAGAAGCAACCTTGTCTATCCCACCATGGCCGTCGCCCACGAAGGACTTGCCTCACTAGCGGTAGATCTTCACGAAGTAGGCGATCTCCTTGCCCTTACAAACTCATTGGTTCAACTCCACAATCTTGTCAGAGGCTCCCAAGTGACACCTAGCCAATCTAGGAGACACCACTCTCCAAGAAGTAACAAATGGTGTGTTGATTATGAACTCCTTGCTCTTGTGCTTCAAATGATAGTCTCCCCAACACTCAACTCTCTCTCACAGGATTTGGATCTGGTGGAAAGAAGATTTGAGTGGAAAGCAACTTGGGGAAGGCTAGAGATCAAGATTCATATGGTAGGAATGGAATATCTTGGCCTCAACACATGAGTAGGTGGTTATCTCTCAGAAATGGTAAGTTGGAAGTGTAGGTTTGTTCTGATGGCTCTCTCCACGAATGAAGAGGAGGTGGAGGGGTATATATAGCCTCCACACAAAATCTAACCGTTACACACAATTTACCAATCTCGGTGGGACCGAATCAACAAACTCGGTAGACCGATTTAGTAAACGTAGTGACCATTAGGATTTTCGGTGGGACCGACATGCAAACCGATATGGTTAGGGTTAGGGCATAACGTAATATCGGTGAGACCGATTACACAAACTCGGTGAGACCGATTTTGGTAATAAGCTAACCAGAGAGTTGGTCAGGTAAACTCGGTGGGACCGGTTCGCTCTTTTCGGTTGGACCGAAATGTTGCGAAAAGGAAACAGAGAGTTTACATTGCAATCTTGGTGGGACCAATCTCTCATCTCGGTTAGACCGAAACATTACGAAGGGAAACAGAGAGATTACAATCCCATCTCGGTGAGACCGAGATCCCTATCGGTGAGACCGATTTGCCTAGGGTTTGTGGCAGTGGCTATGACATCTGAACTCGGTGGTGCCGGATAGAAAGAATTGGTGGGGCCGAGTTTGACTTTAGGTTTAGGTCATGTGTGGATATGAGAAAATAGTTGAGGGTTTTTGGAGCATATCACTAAGCACTGTGGAGAAAGAAACTCATTAAGCAACACCTCATCCCTCCTTGATAGTATTGACTTTTCCTATAGACTCAATGTGATCTTGGATCACTAAAATATAGAATGTAGAGTCTTGAGCTTTTGAGCTTGAGCCAATCCTTTTATCCTTAGAATTTTGAGGGATCCACTTTCCTCATCCATGCCATGCCATTCATTGAGCTTTTCCTAAAATGTTTGTCTTGGAATGATGTTAGCTCAATGAGCTATATGTTGTTAGGAATTACCAAAACCACCTAGGGATAGTTGCACTTTCAATCTCCCCCTTTTTGGTAATTGATGACAACATATAGATCAATGCTTCGACAAATGATAATAAGATCGAAAAACATCGTCGCTTTGAGAAGTATGTGATAAGCAAGAGCTCCCCCTAAATTTGTGCATAGTTTAAGATTTGCTTTGGACTGCAAATGCACAAGGAGTTAGGCTCATGGGTTACTCTTTCATGTCACATACATCTTGGTGGAGCGCTCAAAATATTAAAGATTGAATACATGCACTCATCACCAAGCAAAGTGAATGATCATATAAAGATAAATGGAATATTGTCATCTAACAAGCATTAAGGTAGCATATGATAAAACACATGATCATCATTGTATCACACAGGCAATAAAGTAGTATCTCAAGCAAGCAAAAGCAAATAAAGTTCAACCACAAAGACAAGAGAGAACAAAAGCAAACTCTCTCTCGAAGCCTATGATCTATACATTTTTCTCCCCCTTTGGCAACATGTTACCAAAAAGTTCCTAGAAAATGCATAGTACTATTTTGTCTCTCAGGCTTGGTCTTGATGTGGTGGTGTAGATATGACTCCAAGGACGAAGGCATCAGTTGATGAAGTTGGAGCTGGTGGAGTAGATGTTGGAGCTGGTTGCACTGGAGTTGTAGCTAGTGCAGATGAAGTGGTTGTGGTGTCTGTCACTGGCACTGCAACTGATCTCTGAGCTCTAGGCACTCTGGCAAATGCATTAGTGGTTGTCTTGCCCTTCCTCTCCTGCATATCATCTTGGAGTTGCTCCACAACAGACTGGATCTCAGTTACTTTCACATCTAAGTCATAGAACTTGTGTTCCACGATTCTTTCCAGGCTCTCCTGGTTTTGAGTTAGGGTGGCCAACCCTTTCTCAATCCTCAGAGTTGATGCTATTAAGTAACCAAGCTGGTCCTGCTTGCTCTTCAGAAAGTACTCAGATGCCTCCTCTATAGTTGGCATCTTGGCAGCCTTCTCCTTCTTTGCCTTTTCCTTTTTATCTTGTGCTTCAACTGAAGATGGTTCATTCTCATTCATGACAACTTGGTTGTCCTCAAAGTCTGGATAGATAGCAAAGTGTTCCTTATCCAACAAGTATGTGCCTGTGCCCATCTTGGAGTTGATCAGCTCCTGGATTTGTGGGGCATACCCATAGCTTCTCTTCTGGTCTGTTGTTGTCCTCTTGATGGTCTCAACTATGAGGCTCATGACCTTGAACTTCTGAGGCACATCAAATATGTGTAGCAAGTTTATTGCATGGCCTCTGATCATGTTGTGGTCACCTGACTTGGGCAAGAGTGTGTGCCTTAGGGTCCAGTTGGTCGTTGGCAGTCCTGACAGAAGGAAATGGACAGACCCAAACTTGTGAGTCTCAAGAGATTTATCTGGTATCTCCTGTACATGTGTGCCATTGAGTTGTGATCCATTTTCTTCTTGGAATAGACATCCAAGTCACCAGCTTTCTCCTCTGGTGCATTGATCAGTTTTGCCCATTCTTCAATTGTGGACTGGTACCTTGAACCTTTAGACATCCAGACTATTCTGCCATCAGGATAAAAGTGAGCTGTGGAGTAGAATTGCATTGTGGGCTCATCATTCCACTTTCTGAACTTCTGTCCAACAAAGTCATCAACTCCACAACCCTTGAAGCTATCAAACACACCTGGGTAGTGTTCCTCATTCTCCTTCATGTATTTCCAGTCCACCCACCTCATGTCACAAACTATGGGTTTCTTGTCCAGCAGCACAATCTCATAGAAATCCTGATGTTCCTTAGTGTGGAACCTATAGTCAACAGTAGTCCTTCTCCTGATTGCATAAGGATCATACAATCTCCACTATCTGAGCCATGCATCCTTCCTCAGCTTCATGTTCTCAGCCATTGGATAAGCATCATTGTGGTCTAGAATCTTAGGTTTCAGCTTTCTCAGAACTTGTCCTTCATCTTCTTCTTCTTCAGCAACTTCAGGCACTGGGGCCTTGTTCTTCTGAGCAGCTGGATATTCTTGGTATTCCTTTTGGGTGCAGTCTTTGGCTTGGAGGCAGCTTTGGGTGCTTCTTTGGGCTTTGATGATGCAGCCCCTGACCTAATAGCATCACCCATAAGCTTTTGTGCCCTGGGTGCTGGAGCAACAACCTCTTCTTCCTCTTCCTCTTCCATCATGGAAGGCTGTCCAACAACTCTTGCCATTGTCTTCTTGACCCTTTCCTTCCTCTTCTTCCCTTCTGCAGCAGCCTCTTTGGGATCAGATTTATCAGGTTCTTGAGTTGAAGCTCTGACTTTCAGCATAGGTGTCCTCTTCGCAGGGACCTTCCTGTTTAGTCCTGGTTTGGTGGCTGCAGCTGAGCCATATTCCTTCTTGAGCACTATCTTCTTGGAAGTGGCCTCATCCTCTTCTGCCACATAGTCATCATCCTCAGAGTTTGAGGTTCTCTTCCTTCTGGCCCTTGTGGCAGCTTTGGGCAAGTTGCTTGGGGTGCTCCTGCTGCCCTCATCTGAGGAACTAGAGGGACTAGTGCCCTCACTCATATGAACCTACTCCTCTTCCCTGTTCTGGCTATCACTCTGGTCTGACATGCTGCAAACTCTGACTGCTGACCCTATGAATAGATGTAGATGAGATAGAATGGATGAGCATCACAAAATGCAGAGGTTTTTGCAAAAGAATGATTAAAAAACTTAGTTTCAGTTTTCCAGATAAAGCATTTTGGATCAACCAATTTGCAAACTCGGTGATACCGAAGCAGCTTTTGGAACCTAAACTAGTGAACTCGGTCAGACCGAGTCACAGTTCGGTGGCACCGAGACTGCTAGGGTTTCACAGAGTTCTGAACTCGGTCACACCGATTTGTAATTCTCGGTCAGACCGAGAATCACTTGTGCAATGGCCTTAGCCGAATCGGTGGAACTGAGTTTTTCAAATTGGTGGGTCCGAGATGGTTTCGTTGGAAACCTAACCCTAAATTTTCAATTCGCATCTAATCTATGTATTGTTTTGACTGGATAGAATCGTTTCAATCGTGGCAAGAATCATGACGAACACAATGTGCTAGGAATCGGACGGGGATAGCACTATGATCGAGTCCATACCCTAGTTTGGCGATGAACTCGCTACGGCG
>NW_021176893.1:0-4448 GCF_002162155.2 Triticum dicoccoides
GAAGGGTCCACGAAGAAGCAACCTTGTCTATCCCACCATGGCCGTCGCCCACGAAGGACTTGCCTCACTAGCGGTAGATCTTCACGAAGTAGGCGATCTCCTTGCCCTTACAAACTCATTGGTTCAACTCCACAATCTTGTCAGAGGCTCCCAAGTGACACCTAGCCAATCTAGGAGACACCACTCTCCAAGAAGTAACAAATGGTGTGTTGATTATGAACTCCTTGCTCTTGTGCTTCAAATGATAGTCTCCCCAACACTCAACTCTCTCTCACAGGATTTGGATCTGGTGGAAAGAAGATTTGAGTGGAAAGCAACTTGGGGAAGGCTAGAGATCAAGATTCATATGGTAGGAATGGAATATCTTGGCCTCAACACATGAGTAGGTGGTTATCTCTCAGAAATGGTAAGTTGGAAGTGTAGGTTTGTTCTGATGGCTCTCTCCACGAATGAAGAGGAGGTGGAGGGGTATATATAGCCTCCACACAAAATCTAACCGTTACACACAATTTACCAATCTCGGTGGGACCGAATCAACAAACTCGGTAGACCGATTTAGTAAACGTAGTGACCATTAGGATTTTCGGTGGGACCGACATGCAAACCGATATGGTTAGGGTTAGGGCATAACGTAATATCGGTGAGACCGATTACACAAACTCGGTGAGACCGATTTTGGTAATAAGCTAACCAGAGAGTTGGTCAGGTAAACTCGGTGGGACCGGTTCGCTCTTTTCGGTTGGACCGAAATGTTGCGAAAAGGAAACAGAGAGTTTACATTGCAATCTTGGTGGGACCAATCTCTCATCTCGGTTAGACCGAAACATTACGAAGGGAAACAGAGAGATTACAATCCCATCTCGGTGAGACCGAGATCCCTATCGGTGAGACCGATTTGCCTAGGGTTTGTGGCAGTGGCTATGACATCTGAACTCGGTGGTGCCGGATAGAAAGAATTGGTGGGGCCGAGTTTGACTTTAGGTTTAGGTCATGTGTGGATATGAGAAAATAGTTGAGGGTTTTTGGAGCATATCACTAAGCACTGTGGAGAAAGAAACTCATTAAGCAACACCTCATCCCTCCTTGATAGTATTGACTTTTCCTATAGACTCAATGTGATCTTGGATCACTAAAATATAGAATGTAGAGTCTTGAGCTTTTGAGCTTGAGCCAATCCTTTTATCCTTAGAATTTTGAGGGATCCACTTTCCTCATCCATGCCATGCCATTCATTGAGCTTTTCCTAAAATGTTTGTCTTGGAATGATGTTAGCTCAATGAGCTATATGTTGTTAGGAATTACCAAAACCACCTAGGGATAGTTGCACTTTCAATCTCCCCCTTTTTGGTAATTGATGACAACATATAGATCAATGCTTCGACAAATGATAATAAGATCGAAAAACATCGTCGCTTTGAGAAGTATGTGATAAGCAAGAGCTCCCCCTAAATTTGTGCATAGTTTAAGATTTGCTTTGGACTGCAAATGCACAAGGAGTTAGGCTCATGGGTTACTCTTTCATGTCACATACATCTTGGTGGAGCGCTCAAAATATTAAAGATTGAATACATGCACTCATCACCAAGCAAAGTGAATGATCATATAAAGATAAATGGAATATTGTCATCTAACAAGCATTAAGGTAGCATATGATAAAACACATGATCATCATTGTATCACACAGGCAATAAAGTAGTATCTCAAGCAAGCAAAAGCAAATAAAGTTCAACCACAAAGACAAGAGAGAACAAAAGCAAACTCTCTCTCGAAGCCTATGATCTATACATTTTTCTCCCCCTTTGGCAACATGTTACCAAAAAGTTCCTAGAAAATGCATAGTACTATTTTGTCTCTCAGGCTTGGTCTTGATGTGGTGGTGTAGATATGACTCCAAGGACGAAGGCATCAGTTGATGAAGTTGGAGCTGGTGGAGTAGATGTTGGAGCTGGTTGCACTGGAGTTGTAGCTAGTGCAGATGAAGTGGTTGTGGTGTCTGTCACTGGCACTGCAACTGATCTCTGAGCTCTAGGCACTCTGGCAAATGCATTAGTGGTTGTCTTGCCCTTCCTCTCCTGCATATCATCTTGGAGTTGCTCCACAACAGACTGGATCTCAGTTACTTTCACATCTAAGTCATAGAACTTGTGTTCCACGATTCTTTCCAGGCTCTCCTGGTTTTGAGTTAGGGTGGCCAACCCTTTCTCAATCCTCAGAGTTGATGCTATTAAGTAACCAAGCTGGTCCTGCTTGCTCTTCAGAAAGTACTCAGATGCCTCCTCTATAGTTGGCATCTTGGCAGCCTTCTCCTTCTTTGCCTTTTCCTTTTTATCTTGTGCTTCAACTGAAGATGGTTCATTCTCATTCATGACAACTTGGTTGTCCTCAAAGTCTGGATAGATAGCAAAGTGTTCCTTATCCAACAAGTATGTGCCTGTGCCCATCTTGGAGTTGATCAGCTCCTGGATTTGTGGGGCATACCCATAGCTTCTCTTCTGGTCTGTTGTTGTCCTCTTGATGGTCTCAACTATGAGGCTCATGACCTTGAACTTCTGAGGCACATCAAATATGTGTAGCAAGTTTATTGCATGGCCTCTGATCATGTTGTGGTCACCTGACTTGGGCAAGAGTGTGTGCCTTAGGGTCCAGTTGGTCGTTGGCAGTCCTGACAGAAGGAAATGGACAGACCCAAACTTGTGAGTCTCAAGAGATTTATCTGGTATCTCCTGTACATGTGTGCCATTGAGTTGTGATCCATTTTCTTCTTGGAATAGACATCCAAGTCACCAGCTTTCTCCTCTGGTGCATTGATCAGTTTTGCCCATTCTTCAATTGTGGACTGGTACCTTGAACCTTTAGACATCCAGACTATTCTGCCATCAGGATAAAAGTGAGCTGTGGAGTAGAATTGCATTGTGGGCTCATCATTCCACTTTCTGAACTTCTGTCCAACAAAGTCATCAACTCCACAACCCTTGAAGCTATCAAACACACCTGGGTAGTGTTCCTCATTCTCCTTCATGTATTTCCAGTCCACCCACCTCATGTCACAAACTATGGGTTTCTTGTCCAGCAGCACAATCTCATAGAAATCCTGATGTTCCTTAGTGTGGAACCTATAGTCAACAGTAGTCCTTCTCCTGATTGCATAAGGATCATACAATCTCCACTATCTGAGCCATGCATCCTTCCTCAGCTTCATGTTCTCAGCCATTGGATAAGCATCATTGTGGTCTAGAATCTTAGGTTTCAGCTTTCTCAGAACTTGTCCTTCATCTTCTTCTTCTTCAGCAACTTCAGGCACTGGGGCCTTGTTCTTCTGAGCAGCTGGATATTCTTGGTATTCCTTTTGGGTGCAGTCTTTGGCTTGGAGGCAGCTTTGGGTGCTTCTTTGGGCTTTGATGATGCAGCCCCTGACCTAATAGCATCACCCATAAGCTTTTGTGCCCTGGGTGCTGGAGCAACAACCTCTTCTTCCTCTTCCTCTTCCATCATGGAAGGCTGTCCAACAACTCTTGCCATTGTCTTCTTGACCCTTTCCTTCCTCTTCTTCCCTTCTGCAGCAGCCTCTTTGGGATCAGATTTATCAGGTTCTTGAGTTGAAGCTCTGACTTTCAGCATAGGTGTCCTCTTGGCAGGGACCTTCCTGTTTAGTCCTGGTTTGGTGGCTGCAGCTGAGCCATATTCCTTCTTGAGCACTATCTTCTTGGAAGTGGCCTCATCCTCTTCTGCCACATAGTCATCATCCTCAGAGTTTGAGGTTCTCTTCCTTCTGGCCCTTGTGGCAGCTTTGGGCAAGTTGCTTGGGGTGCTCCTGCTGCCCTCATCTGAGGAACTAGAGGGACTAGTGCCCTCACTCATATGAACCTACTCCTCTTCCTTGTTCTGGCTATCACTCTGGTCTGACATGCTGCAAACTCTGACTGCTGACCCTATGAATAGATGTAGATGAGATAGAATGGATGAGCATCACAAAATGCAGAGGTTTTTGCAAAAGAATGATTAAAAAACTTAGTTTCAGTTTTCCAGATAAAGCATTTTGGATCAACCAATTTGCAAACTCGGTGATACCGAAGCAGCTTTTGGAACCTAAACTAGTGAACTCGGTCAGACCGAGTCACAGTTCGGTGGCACCGAGACTGCTAGGGTTTCACAGAGTTCTGAACTCGGTCACACCGATTTGTAATTCTCGGTCAGACCGAGAATCACTTGTGCAATGGCCTTAGCCGAATCGGTGGAACTGAGTTTTTCAAATTGGTGGGTCCGAGATGGTTTCGTTGGAAACCTAACCCTAAATTTTCAATTCGCATCTAATCTATGTATTGTTTTGACTGGATAGAATCGTTTCAATCGTGGCAAGAATCATGACGAACACAATGTGCTAGGAATCGGACGGGGATAGCACTATGATCGAGTCCATACCCTAGTTTGGCGATGAACTCGCTACGGCG
>NW_021176894.1:0-781 GCF_002162155.2 Triticum dicoccoides
TATTTAATTCATGGGCCACCTTCCTAATGCTCTATTATGGTATCAGACGCAATATTTACTGTCGCTACTCTGAACCCCTTTCTCACTCTGGTTCGGACTTCGAGCAACCACCTATCCGCTTGGAACCTCTTATTGTACCTTCGTACCTTACTCTCGATGTATTTTATATGTTCAACTCGAGAGATAATCTTATGCTCATTTATGGGTTAACCCCAGATTGTTTCCCTCATAAGCATTATGTCGTAGCCGAGCTGCCCCTTACCTATTCGTAAGTACGATGGAGATCCTGAAGAAAGGATGCTGACTTCATCCTGATGGCTGGAAGAAGAGTAATGAAGACATCAATGTAATGGATCGATCTCTTCGAGAAGAGCAACCAAGACCGAGAAGATTCGTTAGAGTTTCGTAACCAGATCTCCCCCTTACTCTCCTCTTAAATCTCGGGACGAGATTTCTTGTAGTGGAGGAGTTTTGTAACGCCCGGGTAATCAAGCTACAGTAATCCAACGATAATCATGCCACGTCACCCCGGTTACTATTGATAATCTACCGTTAGTCCAAAACCGAGTCAAATTCAAACATTAAAATAAAGTTAAATTATAAAAGTTTTCAAAATATTAAACTAAAATGTTCGGGCTGTGCCAAAAATGGCATAGGTAATTATAGTGCAGCAAACATATTTTATAGAATGTCTAAATGATTGAAAATGAAATAGAACAGAACATAAAATAAATAAGAGAAAGAAAACACAAAAAAGGAGAACCCCCCCCCTTGCCCCCTG
>NW_021176895.1:0-1452 GCF_002162155.2 Triticum dicoccoides
GGGTGCGTTTACATGTCGGTCATCAATACTAGTAGTTTTGGCCAATTCTGGCCCGTTTCGTGGACAATTACTCATTGTTTTGGGGCCCCGAAATAATTTCCACGATTAACGAACCCCTGGGTGCGCTTACGAGTTGGTTATGAACACTCACAGTTTTGGCCAATTCTAACGCATTTTGTGGACTTTTAGTCACCGTTTTCTAGTCCTGAAGTGATTTCCATAGTGGTTGATCCCCAAGGCGCACTTACGTGTTAGTCATCAACACTCACAGTTTTGGCTGATTCTGGCCTGTTTCATGGACTATTACTCACTGTTTTGGGGCCCCGGAGTGATTTCCACGGTTAACGAACCGCAAGGTGCATTTACGTGTCGGTCATCAACACTCGCAGTTTTGGCCGGTTCTGGCCCGTTTCTTGGACTACTACTCTGTTCTTGGGTCCAAGCGTGATTTCCACAATTTACGAACCCCGTGGTGCATTTACGTGTCGGTCAATGACACTCACAATTTTGGCCAATTTCTGGTCGTTTTGTGTACTATTACTCACCATTTTGGCGTCCCAGAGCGATTTCCACGATTTACAATCCCCGGCATGCGTTTACGTCTCTGTCGCCAACACTCACAGTTTTGGCCAATTCTGACGCGATTCATGGACTATTACTCATCATTTAGGGGGCCCGAAGCGATTCCATAGTGGTTGAACCCTAAGGTCCGTTTACGTGTCGGTCATCAACACTCACAATTTTGTTCGATTCTGGCCCGTTTCTTGGACTATTACTCTGTTTTTGTGTCCAAGCGTGATTTCCACGATTTACAAACCCCGTGGTGCATTTACGTGTCGGTCAATGACACTCACAAATTTGGCCAATTTCTGGTCCGTTTTGTGTACTATTACACACCGTTTTGGCGTCCCAAAGCGATTTCCACGATATACAATCCCCGAGGTGCGTTTGCGTCTCTGTCGCCAACACTCACAGTTTTGGCCAATTCTGACGCGATTCGTGGACAATTACTCATCATTTAGGGCTCCCGAAGCAATTCCATAGTAGTTGAACTCTAAGGTCCGTTTACGTGTCGGTCATCAACACTCACAGTTTTGGCCGATTCTGGCCCGTTTCATGGACTATTACTCACCATTTTGGGGCCCCGAAGTGATTTCCACGGTTGTTTGACCCCATTGTGCGCTTACGTGTCGATCATCAACAAGCGCACTTTGGGCCGATTTTGGCCCATTTCTTGCATTATTATTTAGTTTTGGCGTCCCGGAGTGATTTCCACGATTGACGAACTCCGGGGTGCATTTACGTGTCGGTCATAAACACTCACAATTTTGGCCAATTCTCGTCCGTTTCGTGCACTATTACTCACCGTTTGGGCGTCCCAGAGCGATTTCCACGATTGACAATCCCCGTAGTGCGTTTGCGTGTCTGTCGTCAACACTCACAGTTTTGGCC
>NW_021176896.1:0-1272 GCF_002162155.2 Triticum dicoccoides
CCATCAATATGGAGCTTCTTCATGCGTTTTATACCGATATGACTTACGTGGCAGTGCCACAAGTAGGTGGTACTATCATTACTATCTTTTGGCATGAACATGTGTATCACTACGATCGAGATTTAATAAACCATTCATTTTAGGTGTAAGACCATTGAAGGTATTATTCAAATAAACAGAGTAACCATTATTCTCTTTAAATGAATAACCGTATTGCGATAGACGTAATCCAATCATGTCTATGCTCAACGCAAACACCAAATAACAATTATTTAGGTTTAACACCAATCTCTTTGGTAGAGGGAGCGTGCGATGCTTGATCATATCAAGCTTGGAAAAACTTCCAACACATATCGTCAGCTCACCTTTAGCTAGTCTCCGTTTATTCCGTAGCCTTTTGTTTCGAGTTACTAACACTTAGCAACCAAACCGGTATCTAATACCCTGGTGCTACTAGGAGTACTAGTAAAGTACACATTAACACAATGTATATCCAATATACTTCTATCGACCTTGCCAGCCTTCTTATCTACCAAGTATCTAGGGTAATTCTGCTCTAGTGGTTGTTCCCCTTATTACAGAAGCACTTAGTCTCGGGTTTGGGTTTTACCTTGGGTTTCTTCACTAGAGCAGCAGCTGATTTGCCGTTTCATGAAGTATCCCTTCTTGCCCTTGCCCTTCTTGAA
Organism: Triticum dicoccoides; assembly: GCF_002162155.2. Taxonomy (NCBI): domain Eukaryota; kingdom Viridiplantae; phylum Streptophyta; class Magnoliopsida; order Poales; family Poaceae; genus Triticum; species Triticum dicoccoides. The sequence continues at coordinate 687 of NW_021176896.1, forward strand.
ACTAGTGGTTTCTCCAACCATCAACAATTGATGCTCCTTCTTGATTTCTACTTTCGCGGTGTCAAACATCGCGAATACCTCAAGGATCATCATATCTATCCCTGATATGTTATAGTTCATCACGAGGCTCTAAGAGCTTGGTGGCAATGACTTTGGAGAACCATCACTGTCTTATCTGGAAGATCAACTCCCACTCGATTCAAATGATTGTTGTACTCAGACAATCTGAGCACAAGCTCAACAATTGAGCTTTTCTCCTTAGTTTGCAGGTTAAGAAAGTCATCGGAGGTCTTATACCTCTTGACATGGGCACGAGCCTGAAATCCCAATTTCAGCCCTCAAAACATCTCATATGTTTCGCGATGTTTCAAAAACGTCTTTGGTGCCTCAACTCTAAACCGTTTAACTGAACTATCACGTAGTTATCAAAACGTGTATGTCCGATGTTCGCAACATCCACAGACGACGTTTGGGGTTCAGCACACTGAGCGGTGCATTAAGGACATAAGCCTTCTATGAAGCAATGAGGACAATCCTCAGTTTACGGACCTAGTCCGCATAATTGCTACTATCAACTTTCAACTAA
>NW_021176897.1:0-1545 GCF_002162155.2 Triticum dicoccoides
CCTCTCCAGCTCCTCCCCCTCGCACGCCCCAGCCATGGCCGACGCCATCGCCGCCACCCCCTCGCCGTAGCCACGCCCTCCGTCCACCCCATGCCGTGCCACCGTGTCCAGGAGCTCCGCCGCCGTCCACTTCATCGAGCTAGCCGAGCCCCGTGTGCTCGTGCGGCCCGAGACCACCGCACCGACCTCGCCCGAGCTCGCCGTCGCCGGAGATCCCCTTCAACGCCGTCGCCGCCTCAGCTCGTCCCCGACCCCACCGGTGGCCTCTACGGGAGCGCTGTGAGCCTAGCTACTCCTCCGACCCTCCCTCTCTCATTCCCGAGCCGTGTAGCCACCGCACGAGGATCACACGCCCGCACCGCCGCGGATCTCGTCGCCGACGTGCTTCCGGCCACCCTCCGGCCACAAGCTGGTGTCCATCTTACTCACCGAGTCCCGCAGCACCTAGCTAGCCACTCCCCGAGCCTCACCGACCCCTCTAGCACCAAGTTCATCTTCGGCCGAACCCCGGTGGCCGCCAAAGTCGTCGCCGACGCCAACTCCGGCCACTCCGACCCCAACGGACTCCACCAAGAGCTGCGGCTTGTCCTCAGCTCCACTCCAGTGGTCTCCGCGACCCATTTGGTGGCCGAAATAGCCAAAACCACTCCCGCCCCCGCGTCGGGCTCGCCGGCGGCTAAACGCCGGCGCCGCTGGCATTGACTTTGACCACGGGTGGGCCCTGGTTGACTCCCCTGAGTCAATGACAGGTGGGGCCCAGCCCTGTTAATTAAACAGGTTTAGTTTTAATTAAACTTTAATTAAAATAATCACCCTGACATGCGGGACCCACTATCAGGTTTGACCCTGACGTGTTCCGTTGACCTGCTGACGTCACACTGACGTCAGGCTGACGCAATAATGATTTTCTGGAATTATTCTAATATAGGAAATTCCAGAATATAATTTAAACTTCAAAAATTCATAACTTTTATTCTGTAACTCCAAATCAGACAAATTATATATGAAAAATGATCAGAAAAATCCAATCTATCCATCTGTACTATTTTCGTGCATGACTAAACAAGTTAACTTGATGTTTAATGCAGAACAAGGAAAAACACTTTAAAGGGCCATGTTTGAGTTTGAAATTTGAATCTTTGATTCAAATTGGTTCAAACCCTTCTGGTCTTAGTTGCATTCCTCATATTGCTATGTTTCATGCATGCATCATACTGTTGCACATTGTTTGGTGATGGTTGTATATCGGTGTTCTTGCGGCAGGATCTGCCTCCGAGGAGTATCGTGATTACCCTAACGAAGAACCGTATCAGTGCATCGAATCATCAGGCAAGCAACCAACCATTTGATCATATCGATACAATCCCATGTTCTCGCTCCTGCTCTCTTTTACTGCATTAAGACAACGCGTTTCAAACTGCTGTGTGCTACGGTAGTTGAACCCATTTCCTCTGCATGACCTGTCATTGCCACAGTAACTAGATGAAACCCACTAGCATGTGTAGGAGTTGTTTGAGCCATATGTATGTGTTATTCCTACCTTGC
>NW_021176898.1:0-1409 GCF_002162155.2 Triticum dicoccoides
ATTTTGGGAAAGTTTCCAAAATGCTATGGGAACCCGTCTCTCCTTTAGCACCGCCTTCCACCCTCAGTCGAGTGGTCAAGTGGAACGCGTCAACCAGATTCTAGAAGACATGCTTCGAGCCTCTGTTATCTCATTCGGAATGGACTGGGAGAAGTGCCTTCCATTTGCCGAATTCGCTTACAACAACAGCTATCAATCTAGCTTGGGTAAAGCCCCTTTTGAAGTTCTCTATGGACGACGGTGTCGAACACCCCTTAACTGGTCAGAGACCGGGGAAAGACAATTCTTTGGCCCGGACATGATTCAGGAAGCAGAAGAACAAGTTCGCATCGTTCGTGAAAAGTTGAAAACAGCCCAATCTCGTCAAAAGAGTCAATATGACCGAAAACATAAGGCTATGACTTTCGAGGTTGACGAGAAGGCTTCTCTTCGGGTCACCCCTCTGAAGGGAACCCATCGTTTCGGTATCAAAGGCAAATTGGCTCCTCGTTACATTGGACCTTTTCGCATTCTCGCCAAACGAGGAGAAGTTGCCTACCAGTTGGAACTACCTCCGCATCTCTCCAGAGTCCATGATGTCTTCCACGTTTCTCAACTCAGGCGTTGCTTCTCGGATCCTATCCGTGAAGTGGACCACGAAACGCTTGATCTCCAAGATAATCTTACCTATCGAGAGTACCCCATTCGTATCCTCGATCAGGCCGAACGTGTCAGGACCCCGACTCGATGTCACATCGATCTAGCCGGTAACACCTCATATCACTTTGCGGCCTCACGCACGGTATCCCACGGGTGTCGCCTTACCTTTGCCCGGGACCGTTTGCGCCTTTTGGCTCACGTATATGATAGTGTCGCTAGCATCCATATGATAAGGAGCCCGGGCTGACATGACTAGTCGTAAACCCAAAGTGGCACAGACTTACAGGGACAGGCATTCATGACCCATCTTCGAACGTGTCGGTCATCAGCAAGTGGGTCCGGGCTGTAGCACTGGGCTAGCAGGACTCCGGTAAACCGGGCTGTAGCGGGCTAACAGGACTCCGGTACTCAAAGCGTGACATTTCCCCGAAGGGACAGACACAGGAACGAAGAAGGACACATGCCGGCCAGCCTAAGTGTTCCAGAGCAGTAGCAAGCTACCATGGCTCAGCGGTAACACTAGGAGACATTTCCCGGTAAGAGAGGCTACTAAAGATAAACAACTAGATCGTCAGATCCCACACATACCAAGCATTTCAATAACATACACACAATATGCTCGATATGTGCAATACAACATGGCATCACAAAATGACTCTACGACTCAGGTAGTTTATTCAATAGGCTCCGAGGAGCGAGACATTACAAACATGGGTTTCATGACCCAACAATCAGAGCATACAAGTCAAAACACAAGCGGAAGCTATCAT
>NW_021176899.1:0-965 GCF_002162155.2 Triticum dicoccoides
AAAACCAGCCTGACTAAAGAGCTTTATGTAGAAAACAAATCACTCCACCAGCTCACACAGGATCATCCCTCTAAGCAATTACTCAAAATGGGCACTAGCAGCAAAATGAACATTTTACAATCTGAACTTTTTTTGTCATCTATGTGCTCATTTAACTTTGATCCAAATAGTATCAAAGTTCTTAGAAACAAGCAGCTCTGCTAACAAAGAACAGTAAAAATGGGGCTTGCCTTAAGATGGGAAGTAAAGTTGCAAAAACTATCACAAAGAACAGTAAAAATGGAACATAGCTCAGCATTTGTATTGATAGGAACAAACATAAAATCAAACCATGGGCATCTACTAGGTAGACCAACATAAAATTTTGACTGGAGTTACATAAGGGGAAATTGATGTGATGAATGGCAGTTTGGGAGCTGAGCTGATCATGTCCATGTATTTTAATTCTACAGTAAGATGGCATTGCTGTTGGTACCAATTTATTTGTTCACAAAGATACATTTTTGGTATGCATAGACAACATCACCTTTTATTTATCGTGGTTGGTTCTGTTCCATAATTATATCAGCCCAGAGTGTCTTATTAGATATCAGACTGAATTGTAATGCACCCATTCTAAAACTTTAAGTGAAAATAACCCTTGGTGTTTGATATGCATAACAATGAAAGATGTTGGTTCACATCTTTTACTGATAGTTTGGTGGTTTTATTTTTCTAGCCCACCGTCAATCACTTGGTAGCCATGACAGAGAAACCGCGGGGCAAATAGTGTGAGTAGCTAATAAGGGCTCAAAAAAAGACTTTAATATGTCTGATGATCCAATGGATTGGTATCTATCATCTGCTACCAACATGTATTTTTTTTGAGAGAGATGGACTACCAACGTGTATTATGCTATTTAATTAAAGCTCATGCCATGCTTATCTTACATCAGATTTATTTATTCTAAGCTATAATTATTTGC
>NW_021176900.1:0-958 GCF_002162155.2 Triticum dicoccoides
TTATTCATTTCAAAAGATTGACAATGTTCATCATTAAACCATCCCAACATTGGTGAATAAACCTTACTTGCATCAAATTTACATGCTACAACATGCTTAAATAAGCAAACATGCAATAAGTCATTCAACACAGAATCATCACCAAGATTAGAGGTCATATCAAAATGATTAAACATTGGTTCTTTTGCATCAATAGTTAATTCAATGGGTGCACTCAAAATTGTTGGTATTTCAGTTGTTTGATCACATGGCAAAGTCAAATTATCAACGTAGTCCTCTAAAATAGGTGGTGTGATCAAAGTAGTGGGTAGCTCATCAGATGGTGCATTCAAATTGACAAGGTATTCATCATTCTCATGTAGAGATGGAAGATCAGTACATTTGTCATTACCTCTTATGATCAACTCAGATGATGTAGCCACTCTCGGGGGCGATGTGTCACATGGTGGAGGTGATGTAGTCCTGACAACAACGGATGTGGTTGTCATAGTATGCCTAGTAGTTGAAGGAACAATCATATCAACTCTTGGAATGTGCACCGTGCGCTTGTTCTCCTCGTGGCCAACACGTCGTTTTATTTCCTGTTCAGCTTTGCAAGCAAGATGAAACAAATGGTCCATAGGATAACACTCTTCACGAATTAGTATCTCTTGAATATCACGGTTTAATCCTCCCCAAAATCTATCCATAAAATCATCTTCACTTTCTTCTAAAGAGGAATGCAACAAGGTAGTTTGTAAATCATCATAATATTTTGTTACAGTTTCACTACCTTGTTTTAAGTGTTGCAACTTCTTAATCATGTCACGAGTATAATAAGCAGGGACGAAAGTATGTCGCATGGCAAGTTTCAAATCATCCCAAGTAGTAGGTATATAATCAGGGTGTAACCGACAATATTCACTCCACCAAACCAAAGCATAACCAGTGAAAGAACCAACCGCAACCTTAACCTTTT
>NW_021176902.1:0-1128 GCF_002162155.2 Triticum dicoccoides
GAGGATTGAGTCGTGACTTAGCTTTTTGACATGTAGTGCATCGAGCAATAAAACGCTCAACATCCCGTCTCATCTTTGGCCAAAAGAAATGTGTAGCAAGTACGTCCTCCGTCTTCTTCACGCCAAAGTGTCCCATTAATCCTCCTCCATGCGCCTCCTGCAACAACAAAAGACGAACGGAGCTAGCTGGAATGCATAGCTTGTTAGCACGAAACACAAATCCATCGTTAACGACAAACTTGTTCCACATTCTTCCTTCTTTACAATTCTGCATTACATCTTTAAAATCAGCATCATGCACATATTGATCTTTGATGGTCTCCAAACCAAATATTTTGAAGTCAAGTTGTGAAAGCATAGTATAGCGACGAGACAAGGCATCAGCAATAACATTTTCTTTTCCCTTCTTGTGTTTAATGACATAAGGGAAAGTCTCAATGAATTCAACCCATTTAGCATGTCTACGATTCAGTTTAGCTTGACTTTTAATATGTTTCAAAGATTCATGATCAGAATGTATAACAAACTCTTTGGGCCATAAATAATGTTGCCATGTTTCTAAAGTCCGAACAAGAGCATATAATTCTTTATCATAAGTAGAATAATTCAGACTAGGCCCACTCAATTTTTCAGAAAAGTATGCAACAGGTTTGCCATCTTGTAATAACACACCTCCTAATCCAATTCCACTACCATCACATTCAAGCTCAAAAGTCTTATTAAAATCAGGAAGTTGGAGTAAAGGAGCATGTGTCAACTTATCTTTCAATACCGTGAAGGCTTCTTCCTGTGCGGTACCCCAAAGAAAAGGCACATCTTTCTTTGTAAGCTCATTGAGAGGTGCAGCAATGGTGCTGAAATCTCTCACAAAACGCCTATAGAATCCAGCGAGGCCAAGAAAACTCCTCACTTGTGTGACCGTTTTGGGCTGCGGCCAACTCTCAATAGCTTCAATCTTGGCTTTGTCAACTTCAATTCCCTGTGGAGTAACAACATAGCCAAGAAAAGATACTCGGTCGGTGCAAAAGGTGCACTTCCCAAGGTTACCAAACAAACGTGCATCACGTAGAGCAATAAAAACAGCACGTAAATGTTCCAAATGTTCTTCCAAAGATCTGCTATAAATCA
>NW_021176903.1:0-1316 GCF_002162155.2 Triticum dicoccoides
ATAAATGGGAATACATTTTACACGATCGCCCAAGATAAAAAGAGCACCAACCAAAACAGTGGTGTCCGCTTTGATGCAGCAACCGAGAATGGGCAAAAGGTCACATATTATGGTTACATAGAGGAGATATGGGAACTTGACTATGGACCCTCCTTTAAGGTCCCTTTGTTCCGGTGCAAATGGTTCAAGCTAACAGGAGGTGGGGTAAAGGTGGACCAGCAATACGGAATGACAATGGTGGATTTCAACAATCTTGGTTACCTTGACGAACCATTCGTCCTAGCGAAAGATGTCGCTCAGGTTTTCTATGTGAAGGACATGAGTAGCAAACCGAGGAAACGGAAAGATAAGAAAACGATCAGTACATCATGCGATGATCCAAAGCGCCACATTGTTCTTTCAGGGAAAAGAAACATCGTGGGAGTGGAGGACAAGACAAACATGTCAGAAGATTATAATATGTTTGCTGAAATTCCGCCCTTCAAAGTGAACACCGACCCAAGCATTAAGTTAAATGATGAGGATGCTCCATGGATACGGCACAATCGTAAGCAAGCAGGGACACAAGGGAAGAAATTATGTGTAATAATTTATTGTACCAAACTTTGTTGAATGGATCATGTGAATTATATTACCCGTGATGTGTTTGGTGTCCATTTTCGAATGATTCGAGATACCACTGATGGTACATGAAATTTGGAGTGATTTAGTCATACTCCTGCCTAGGCGTACAATATGCATACTCGTAGTCTTCATAGCCGCCGCCATTGTACTGGTAGTCGTCGCCTTCTAAGTTGCCGCCGTCGTCGTCGCTGCTGCCGTCGCTGTCGTCGGGCGGCGCTCGTGGCTCGAACTAAGGGTAGCGCAGACGGGGGATATCGCCGGCCGTGATGTAGTCCATGACGCTCTGCAGAGTCCGGCCGTACCACCATAGCCGACGGCCGGCCTCTGGTATATTATTTTGAATTGAATTAGTTTTATTTTTCTTAATTTTTTGATATATTATTTGTATTTTTAGAATTTTGAATTGAATTAGTTTTATTTTTCTGAATTTTTTGATATAATATTTGTGTTTTTAACATATTGAATTGAATTAGTTTTATTTTTCTAAATTTTTTGATATATTATTTGTATTTTTAACATATTGAATTGAATTAGTTTTATTTTTCTTAATTTTTTGATATATTATTTGTATTTTTAAGATTTTGAATTGAATTAGTTTTTTTTTCTGAATTTTTTGATATATTATTTGTATTTTTAACATTTTGAATTGAATTAGTTTTATTTTTCTTAATTTTTTGATATATTATTTGTAT
>NW_021176904.1:0-1766 GCF_002162155.2 Triticum dicoccoides
CGTGCTTGGTCCAAACATTATAGTGGGGCATGAAACCGGACTCAAACAGGTGGACGTGAATGGTTCTCGACGTAGAGTAATTGCGACCACTCTTACAGCCAGCACATGGACAAGGCATAAAACCATCCGCCCGCTTGTTTGCCTCAGCCGCAAGCAGAAAAGTATGCACGCCCTCAACGAACTGGGGAGAGCATCGGTCATCTTACATCCATTGCCGGCTCATCTTCATTACACAACACCGAATAGACCAAATTAATACAAATTCATACATAAAGTTCATACAACACTTAAATGCAACAAGTTTTCCGTTTCGACAATTTTTTAAAATCACAAAATTCCAAAGGGAAAATAGAGTTTTTGGACGTTTTTTAGACGTTTTTAGCGTTTAGTGCTAGGGTTTAGATTTCAGAGTTTAGGGTTAGGTTTTATGGTTTAAGCCCTTAGTTTTTACTGTTTAGCATAGAGTTTTCGACGTTTTAAGTCCCGGGTTTAGGGTTTAGGACAATTTTTGAAATGACAAAATTGTAAAAGGAAAAAAAGATATGCTCTAATTTATGTTTTTTTGAATTTTGGTTAAATCTTGTCAAACCGGTCAAACAACTGATTCAAGCGCAATGCACCACATACCGGGCAAGCGTTCAAATCCTCGTACTCACCGCGGTAGAGGATGCAATCATTAGGGCATGCATGTATCTTCTGCACCTCTAACCCTAGAGGGCAGACAGCCTTCTTTGCTTCATACGTACTCTTGGGCAATCCGTTGTCCTTTGGAAGCATATCCTTTGTCATTACCAGCAACTTTCCAAATCCCTTGTCAGATACACCATTCTCTGCCTTCCATTGCAGCAATTCCAGTGTGGTGCCCAGCTTTTTCTTGTCACCTATGCAATTCGGGTACAACAATTTTTTGTGATCCTCTAACATGCGCTGCAACTTCTTCTTCTCCAAATCACTTGCGCAGTTTCTCTTTGCATCGGCAATGGCCTGACCTAGATCATCAACGGGCTCATCTGATGCCTCTTCTTCAGATTCTTCCCGCATTACCGGCTCAGCTTCTTCCCCCATTGTTGTATCATCGTATTCAGGGAACCCATGGCCAGGATTGTTGTCGTCGTCCTCTTCTTCTTCATTGTCTTCCATCATAACCCCTCTTTCTCCGTGCTTGGTCCAAACATTATAGTGGGGCATGAAACCGGACTCAAACAGGTGGACGTGAATGGTTCTCGACGTAGAGTAATTGCGACCACTCTTACAGCCAGCACATGGACAAGGCATAAAACCATCCGCCCGCTTGTTTGCCTCAGCCGCAAGCAGAAAAGTATGCACGCCCTCAACGAACTGGGGAGAGCATCGGTCATTTTACATCCATTGCCAGCTCATCTTCATTACACAACACCGAATAGACCAAATTAATACAAATTCATACATAAAGTTCATACAACACTTAAATGCAACAAGTTTTCCGTTTCGACAATTTTTTAAAATCACAAAATTCCAAAGGGAAAATAGAGTTTTTGGACGTTTTTAGACGTTTTTAGCGTTTAGTGCTAGGGTTTAGATTTCAGAGTTTAGGGTTAGGTTTTATGGTTTAAGCCCTTAGTTTTTACTGTTTAGCATAGAGTTTCCGACGTTTTAAGTCCCGGGTTTAGGGTTTAGGACAATTTTTGAAATGACAAAATTGTAAAAGGAAAAAAAGATATGCTCTAATTTATGTTTTTTTGAATTTTGGTTAAATCTTGTCAAACCGGTCAAACAACTGATTCAAG
>NW_021176905.1:0-817 GCF_002162155.2 Triticum dicoccoides
CACCACATAAAGGGCTTTAAAAGAAATGCCACAGTCGGGCGTCTGAGCGACACCACATAAAGGGCTTTAAAAGAAATGCCACAGTCGGGCGTCTGAGCGACACCACATAAAGGGCTTTAAAAGAAATGCCACAGTCGGGCGTCTGAGCGACACCACATAAGGGCTTTACAAGAAATGCCACAGTCGGGCGTCTGAGCGACACCACATAAAGGGCTTTAAAATAAACAATCATAGTGGATATCCCGGAGGTAGAACCATCCCAGAGATACTCGATAATAACAATAATATCACGGGTTAGTCAACAATAATAATAATCATAGTTATCACAAGTCACAAGTAGTAATTCCATTTCTGGTTAACAGTTTCACCTCCGAAGACCGACACTAAGACCGACACTTGACCCATCCCAGACTGTAATCCTTAACCATGGACACGGCTATTCGAATAGGTTTAATCTCTGCAGAGGGTGTACTCTTTACCCACGAGTAACAGATTTCTTTAGTCCATCGGGACTAATTCCGTCTACGGTCTTTTTGTTGAAAACACACCTAACTTGCACACACCAGCTTAACTCACACGTGTCTGGAATCACCCACGACACCTGTTAAGCAAACTCTAAGTGGGGAGGCTACAACCTCGCGTAGCATGGGATCAAATTTATATCGCGCGCTCTAAGGGGTGGCCTCCCCTCTCGGTCCCAACCGGAAACACCCATGCCCTCGGACCAGGTGGCCTGCCTACCAGCTACAACCGGTATCCTCCACCATGGCCTCTCTGTACGGTGTGTGCTAGAAAGAGGTTGACAACTTACTGAACC
>NW_021176906.1:0-2699 GCF_002162155.2 Triticum dicoccoides
ATGGTAGCTTGCTACTGCTCCGGAACACTTAGGCTGGCCGGCATGTGTCCTTCTTCGTTCCTGTGTCTGTCCCTTCGGGGAAATGTCACGCGATGAATATCGGAGTCCTGTTAGCCCGCTACAGCCCGGTTCACCGGAGTCCTGCTAGCCCAGTGCTACAGCCTGGATTCACTCGCTGATGACCGACACGTTCGATGCTGGGTCATGGATGCCTGTCCCTGTAAGTCTGTGCCACTTTGGGTTTACGGCTAGCCATGTCAGCCCGGGCTCCTTATCATATGGATGCTAGCGACACTGTCATATACGTGTGCCAAAAGGCGCAAACGGTCCCGGGCAAAGGTAAGGCGACACCCGTGGGAATACCGAGCGTGAGGCCGCAAAGTGATATGAGGTGTTACATGCTAGATCGATGTGGCATTGAGTCGGGGTCCTGACAGCGTTGGTACCAGAGCTTGACTGCCTGTAGGATTATCAAGCCAAACTGGTCGAAGTTGAGTCTAGGAATTCTTTAGTTATATAAGGGAATTGATTGTGGGATGGAACGTAAGGCTCTTTTTACTCCTTATACCTCATGGCCTTCTGATCTGAGTCATCATCTTCTCTTCTACGGGGATTAAGAACTAGGCTATCTCTTCTTTCTATCAGGATCACGTGTTACTAATCCGTAGACTTATAGAATTGTTGGAATTAAGCCTCGTTTCAGCTCCTATTACTTCCGTATGTTAATCGTTGATCTTGAAACCTTGATATTGTGTTTCTGGGTGGTTATGCCACCATTTTTGTGAATGTCTCAAACCTTTTTTTTAGCATTTACAGCCGTTACGCTGTCCGAGTCATCTCAGGTCTCTAAACAGTCTGATGCACTTGCAAATTCCTTCCTCCCGTTTCAATGTTCCTTTGGGCCAGATTAACCACACTAATTAGTGAGTTGAGGTACTCTGTTACCTTGACATATATGTTGGAGATATTATTATGACCCTAGGTGTCTTAGGGGATCATCTAGTAATTTAGCCATGATTTGTGTTCCCAATGTGATGATTCTGGCCATCATTCTCGAAAGCATCCCGTGATGCTACTTAGTAATAGGTATTCTGTCCCTGGGTTCTTGAACCCGAGATTCACTCTACCTACTTCATGTTGATAGTAATTGCTAGTGCCTTCAGGATATTAGTAACCTTTGCGATAGTCCTTCAAGTCCGTGGTATCTTCTTCTTCCAAATACCATGAACTACTTATGGCAGAAGTTCCTCGTTGAACTGAAATATCACAACAGGATTATTCTTGAGGAGTTCTCCATTCATAAATCGTGACTCTGCCAGTTCTACCTTTCTGCATGGGTTATCCGGAAGAAATATGTTGAACTTGGTTCGACATACTAATCTATGCATCCACAACTCAGAAAATTATATGTTCCTTTGAGTTGTTCTCTTTAGTTGCATTCTGACCCTCGTCTATCAATTGATAGTCAAGAGTATGCGTGCGTTCGTTTATCGATGCCTATTACTCTTGTGGTCCGTCAAGCCATTCTATCGCAGAATGACTAGGAGAAACAAACTCCAGTACCTCTTCCATATCCAGGATTGGGTCAAAGAAGTTGTGCTCCGCAGATCAAATTGCTAATCCAGCTTTTGTTCTGTTCTACCTTGGAGTATTACCATCTTTATATCGGGATTGTTATAGGAATTGCACACCATCCTATGAACTCTTGGTACAGTGATACTTCTTGCCATCATTAGTCATTCCTCGGTCTTCGTGTTGATGCAACCGGAATACCGATAAATGAATTGTGATGTGTGAAATCAATACGCCTAGCAACCTCGTTGCTGGGTAGTTAAAGGACAATAATTTCATTCTTAGTGTGTTGGTTAGCGAATCATCATTCTAAGATTGATCGTGCTACCTAGTCCATTCTCCTGGTTCACTCCTCGATCGATGAGTTAGGATTATTTCAAATCCTTGCCCTATTGATCATATCGTCTTGCCCTGAAAAGCAGGATTGTCCTCGATCTTAGTAACATATCGGTGGTTCGTGATTTTCCGGATATCTTCTCGAAAGTATCACCAGGTTGTCACCTGACTGTTATGTTGAGCTCGTGATCAAGTTGGTTTATTCCTGTAAACCACCCCTTCTCCAAGAATCCGTGTTGGATACCCTGAGCTAGTTGGATAAGCTAAACAACAACCTGGAGAGTTGGAAGATAAAAGCTTGTCCGACTTAGTTCATGTTAAGGGATATCTTTTTGTGTGTGTGTGTGTGTGTTGAAGAAAGATGATATCTTCATCAATTGGTCCTCGTGAACAATTGTTGGATCTATTATCTTACCCAAACCTTTGATTGAGTATGGGCTATCATCCAATCAGACCAGAACCAACGATATTTGTAATGTTGTCTTACTCGTGGTTGATCCCTCGAGCATACACCATTATATCTTTTGGGTCTGACCAATGCTATCACTTGTTCACTTAACTATGGAATTCCTTTTAAAAGGAAACCCAGATGAATTGTTGTTGTGCCCATTGACAACATCCTTGTCTTCTCCATAATTTTGCTGAACATTAAGCTAGTGTTGGAAACTTTTGAAAGCATTTGTTCATGCTAGCTCATGAAGCATATGTTCGGATGTAAGAAGTGACTTCCTCTAGTTCGTGTGCATTTGATGCAGGGTGCCGCCGTGAACTCGAGAAAGTCAATGTTGCTT
>NW_021176906.1:5329-7460 GCF_002162155.2 Triticum dicoccoides
CGCCGCCGACCAGCGCTCGCGCGGCCACAGCCACCGTCTCGCCTCCCCGACGCCTCCCAAAGCTCCGTTGTTCCGCCCTCGTCCTCCTCGTCGTCTCACGCGACCAGAAGGGCCCCGAGCAGCCGCCATCGCCATCGTCTTCAAGCTTCGCCCCCGGCGCCCTTCTCCGTCGATTCGGCCACTCCGGCGCGCCCCCGAGCCCACTAACCCTCCCTGCAGCTTCGCGGTGAGCCGCTGACCCGTTCCCCTCTTCTTCCCATGCTGTTTGGCCGCTCTAGCCATTGCTTCCGCCGGATCCGAGAGCTCGCCGCCGCCGTGCCTCGTCACCGTCGTGGTCAGAGCCACCGTGGCTCAAAGCCGGGCACACCACCGTGCTCCAAACCTCACCAGGAGCACGTAGAACCCACCAGCTTCCCCTCCCGAGCACCACAACGCCAAACCCGCAGGTGCCCGAACTCCGGCCGCCGCCTTGGAGCTCGCCGCCGTCGACTCAGACCACCCCAGCTCCTCCCGTTCGCTCCATTAGATGCGCTGCTTTGCCAGCTAGCCGTAGCCGCAAACCACGAGTAAAACGGTGCCCTGTAGCGCAAACCCGACGCGGACGCCGCCGCGATCTGAGGTTGCCGGCGGTTAAACGCCGGCAGCTGACGTGGCGCTGATTTAGTTAGCACTAATGACCACGCTAAACAGCCCCACAGCCACTGACAGTGGGCCCCACCCCTGGTCAAACCCCAGTCAGCGCTGGGTTTGACCGGGATTAGCTCCTATGTCACTGACGTGTGGCCCCCACACGTCAGGTTTGACCTGGGGCGCCCAGTTGACCCTGTTGACGTCACTTTGACATGGTGCTGACGCCATAATCATTTCTGGATTTAATATTATTCAGGAAATTCCAGAAAATGCCTAAAACTTCAAAAATTCATAGAAATTCAACCGTAACTCCAAATTAAATAATTTATATATGAAAAATTATCAGAAAAATTCAAGGAATCCATCTGTACCATTTTCATGCATGTTAGAACAACTTATAGCTGCTGTTTAGCACAAATCAATTAAAGGGCATTTAAATAATCACATATGGAGTTTGAATTTGAATCTTGTATTCAAACCAACTTCATTTAATCTGTTGCTAGTTGCATTAGCCCAAAACACATTCATATTGCCATGTCATAGCATGCATCATATTGTGCATTGCATTGATTGTGTTCTTTTTGTTTGCCGGTATTTGTCCCCTCTCGATAGACGTGATACCGATGATGTGATCGTTGACACTGATGAAGACTCAGTGTTATCTTCAGAAGTGCCAGGCAAGCAAAACCCCCTTGTTCATTCCGATAAAATCCCACTCTCTCGCTCCTGCTCTCTTTTACTGCATTAGGACAACAACGACATATTTGTTACTTGCTGCGGTAGCTGAACCCCTTTATCCTTTGCATGACCTGTCATTGCCACAGTAAATAGATGAAACCCACTAGCATGAGTAGGAGTTGTTTGAGCCCTGTTGTGCCTACTCATTCATGTTTGTTTGTCATGCCTACTACTGCTTAGAGTTGAGTCAGGTCTGATTCATCGGGGATGAATCAGAGGCGTGTGAACATGTCCTACCGTGTGTGAGCTAAGTGTGTAAACACGATTTGGTAAAGGTAGCGGTGAGACGCCATGTAGGAGTACATGGTGGGTTGTCTCATTGCAGCCGTCCTCAGGAACTGAGCTCTGTGTTTGTGATCCATGATTCAGCTACTACCATACATTGGGCCCTGAAATATGACCCCGCTCGACTTCTTATTCACCCTAGTCCTCTGTCCAGGAGTTGCAAGTAGTTTCTGGTGTTTGTAGCTTACTGGAGGCCGTGGACAGCGCTGACCGTAGGGGTGGGCTGTGATGCGGTAGGTACGTGGCACGGTGTACCGGATGCCCGTTTGGTATCTCGGGAACCCTGTTCACATCGTTTGGGGCTGTGAGCGAAACTCCGGCCGGATCTCCTCATGGATGGAACCCGAATAGGCGATAAACCTGGACTAGAGACTTGAGTGTTTAGGTAGGTCGTGGTCTACACCCACGTCGGCTTTCGCTTGAAGTCTGCCGAGCACATGTCGTGTGCAGACGCTAAGTGGTGGAAACATGTATGAAG
>NW_021176907.1:0-665 GCF_002162155.2 Triticum dicoccoides
TTGTGACGCCCGGGTAATTAAGCTACAGTAATCCCCGCTAATGATGCCACGTCACCTCGGTTACTGTGGATAAACTCGCGTTAGTTCGGAACCTAGTTCGAATTTCAAATTCAAAAATCGAGTAAACAATAAAAGTTTTCAAATATTAAAATTTAAATGTTCGGAGTGAACCAAATAATACATAGGTAATTATGGTGGAGGAACCACACTCTTATAAAATGTGTAATTAATCTAAAACGAATAAAACAGTAGCAAAACCGATATTTAAATGCTTTTATAAATAAATAAAATACTAAACTAAATTGTTTTGGGATAAAACCTTTTGTGGCAGTGGTTTCATGGTATTACTAATTTAGGGATCATTTTAATATTAAGTAAAAAGTAAACTTAAAAGGGAAATAAATAAAAAGAATAGAATACACAAAACCAGAAAAGAAAACTAACAAAAAAAAAGGGGAAAAGAAAACCCCCCCAGGCCAACTGGGCCTCGGCCCAACCAGTGGCCTGCCAGGCCGGCCCACACCCACCCCTGGCCTACACATGCCCCCCCCCCACGACACCCGAAACCCTAACCATTCCCCACTCGCTCCCACTCCCCCTCTCCCGATCCGATCTGGATCGGGATCAATCCCCACTTCCCCGCCCCACGCCGCTTTCCCTTTCCC
>NW_021176908.1:0-990 GCF_002162155.2 Triticum dicoccoides
GGGGGCCACATGGGCTGTAGGGGGTGCGCCTTGGCCTACATGGGCCAAGGGCACCAGCCCCAAGAGGCCCATGCGCCTGGGGAAACCCTAAAGGAAGAGTCCCAGCAGGGGAAGGCACCTCCTAGGTGCCTTGGGGGGGGGAGGACTCCTCCCCTGGCCGCCGCCCCCTTGGAGATTGGATCTCCTAGGGGCTGGCGCACCCCCCCTTGGGATCCCTATATATAGTGGGGTAGGAGGGCCTCCCAAACACACCTTATGCCTTTGGTGCAGCCCCTCCCTCTCTCCCAAGTTCTTCTCCTCTCCCGTGGTGCTTGGCGAAGCCCTGCGGGATTGCCACGCTCCTCCATCACCACCACGCCGTTGTGCTGCTGCTGGATGGAGTCTTCCTCAACCTCTCCCTCTCTCCTTGCTGGATCAAGGCGTGGGAGACGTCACCGGGCTGTACGTGCGTTGAACGCGGAGGTGCCGTCCGTTCGGCACTTGATCATCGGTGATTTGAATCACGACGAGTACGACTCCATCAACCCCGTTCACTTGAACGCTTCCGCTTAGCGATCTACAAGGGTATGTAGATGCACTCTCCTTCTACTCGTTGCTGGTCTCTCCATAGATAGATCTTGGTGATACGCGTAGGAAAATTTTGAATTTCTGCTACGTTCCCCAACAGTGGCATCATGAGCTAGGTCTATTGCGTAGATTCTTTGCACGAGTAGAACACAAAGTAGTTGTGGGCGTTGATGTTGTTCAATATGCTTACCGTTACTAGTCCAATCTTGTTTCGACGGTATTGTGGGATGAAGCGGCCCGGACCGACCTTACACGTACTCTTACGTGAGACAGGTTCCACCGATTGACATGCACTTGGTGCATAAGGTGGCTAGCGGGTGCCAGTCTCTCCCACTTTAGTCGGAATGGATTCGATGAAAAGGGTCCTTATGAAGGGTAAATAGCAATTGGCATATCACGTTGTGGTCTTGCGTAGGTAAGAAA
>NW_021176909.1:0-868 GCF_002162155.2 Triticum dicoccoides
TCGTCAATCGTGGAAATCACTCTGGGACCCCGAAACAGTGAGTAATAGTCACGAAACGGGCCACCATCGGCCAAAACTGCGAGTGTTGATTACCGACACGTAAGCGCACCTTGGGGTTTGTCAATCATGGGACTCACTCCGGGACCCCAAAATAGTGAGTAATAGTCCACCAAACGGGCCAGAATCAGCGGAAACTGTGAGTGTTGATGACCGACATGTAAGCGCACCTTGGGGTTCGTCAATCGTGGGACTCACTCCGTGACCCCAAAACAGTGAGTAATAGTCCACGAAACGGGCCAGAATCGGCCAAAACTGTGAGTGTTGATGACCGACACATAAGCGCACCTTGGGGTTTGTCAATCGTGGGACTCACTCCGGGACCCCAAAACAGTGACTAATAGTCCACGAAACGGGCCAGCATCGGCCAAAACTGTGATTTTTTATGACCGACACGTAAGCACACCTTGGGGTTCGTCAATCGTGGAAATCTCTCCTGGTCCCTAAAACAATGAGTAATAGTCAACGAAACGGGCCAGAATCGGGCAAAACTACGAGAGTTGATGACCGAAACGTAAGCACACCTTGGGGTTCGTCAAGCATGGAAATCACTCTGGGACCCCAAAACAGTGAGTAATAGTCCACGAAACGGGCCAGAATCGGCCAAAACTGTGAGTGTTGATGACCGACACGTAAGCACATCTTGGGGTTCGGCAATCGTGGAAATAACTCCGGGACCCCAAAACAATGAGTAATAGTCCACGAAACGGGCCAGAATCAGCCAAAACCGCGAGTGTTGATAATCGACACGTATGCGCACCTTGGGGTTCGTCAATCGTGGAAATTACTCCGGGACCCCAAAACAGTGAGT
>NW_021176910.1:0-1051 GCF_002162155.2 Triticum dicoccoides
TGTAACGCCCTCGATGCGGCTATAGCTCCCACGTGTCGAGGCACGACTTAGAGGCATAACCGCATTGAAAGCAATGTCGCAAGTCAGGCAATCATTACAACATCCCATGTAATATATAATAAAAGGGGGAGATAACATAGTTGGCTTACACTTGCCACGTCACATCAGAGTACATAAATAACATCCATCATACAAATCACTCATGGCCCGACTACGGCGCCAAAATAGAAAAGACCCCCAACATGCGACAAGGCCCTGAATCGATTACCCCAACTAGGCACCACTACTGATCATCCGGAAAAGACACGTAGTATCGCTGAGAGTCCTCGTCGAACTCCCACTTGAGCTCGTAATCGTCAACTGGAGCAGAAACACCTGGACCTGCATCTGGAGTTGTAGTATCTGTGAGCCACAGGGACTCAGCAATCTCACACCCACGCGATCAGAACTATTTAAGCTCATAGGAATGGATAAGGCAAATATATGTGGAGCTGCAGCAAGCGACTAGCATATGTGGTGGCTAACTTATACGCAAAAGAGAGCGAGAAGAGAAGGCGAAGCACGAGCGAGAAGCTAAAGGAACATCCTGCGCAAGCATAACTCCAACACCGTGTCCACTTCCCGGACTCCGCCAAGAAGGGGCCATCACGGTAACTCACACGGTTGATTCATTTTAATTAAGTTTAGTTCAAGTAATCTACAACCGGACATTAACAAATTCCCATCTGCCCATAACCGCGGGCACGACTTTCGAAAGATCAATCCCTGCAGGGGGGTCCCAACTTAGCCCATAACAAGCTCTCACGGTCAACGAAGGAATAGACCTCCACCCAAGACACACCGATCAGACTCGGTATCTCGGTACAACAAGATGATTCGACAGGTTAAAACAAGTCCAGCAACACCGCCCGAATGTGCCGACAAATCCCGATAGGAGCTGCACATATCTCTTTCTCAGGGCACACTCAGATGAGCAATCCGTACAACTAAAACCAAACCTCGAGTTTCCCCGAGGTGGCGCTGCACAGGGCTCTAGTTCGAACCAACACTC
>NW_021176911.1:0-992 GCF_002162155.2 Triticum dicoccoides
AGATACGATCAACATGAAGATGTTCACCGACGTTAACTAGTCCGTCTCACGTGATGATCGGACACGGCCTAGTTGACTCGGATCATGTGATCACTTAGATGACCAGAGGGATGTCTATCTGAGTGGGAGTTCATAAGATGAACTTAATTATCCTGAACATAGTCAAAAGGATTTTGCAAATTATGTCGTAGCTCGCGCTTTAGTTCTACTGTTTTAGATATGTTCCTAGAGAAAATATAGTTGAAAGTTGAAAGTAGCGATTATGCAGACAGTAGATAGCTTATGTCCTTAATGCACCGCTTAGTGTGCTGAACCCCAAATGTCGTTTGTGGATGTTGCGAACATCGGACATACACGTTTTGATAACTACGTGATAGTTCAGTTAAATGGTTTAAGTAGAGGCACCAAAGACGTTTTCGAAACGTCACGGAACATATGAGATGTTTCGAGGGCTGAAATTGGGATTTCAGGCTCGTGCCCACGTCAAGAGGTATGAGACCTCCGACGATTTTCTTAGCCTGCAAACTAAGGGATAAAAGCTCAATCGTTGAGCTTGTGCTCAGATTGTCTGAGTGCAACAATCACTTGAATCGAGTGGGAGTTGATCTTCCAGATGAGATAGTGATGTTTTCCCAAAGTCATTGCCACCGAGCTGCTAGAGCTTCGTGATGAACTATAACATATCAGGGATAAATAAGATGATCCTTGAGGTATTCACGATGTTTGACACCGCGAAAGTAGAAATCAAGAAGGAGCATCAATTGTTGATGGTTGGTGAAACCACTAGTTTCCAGAAGGGCAAGGGAACAAAGGTATACTTCATGAAACGGCAATTCAGCTGCTGCTCAAGTGAAGAAACCCAAGGTTGAACCCAAACCCGAGACTAAGTGCTTCTGTAATAAGGGGAACAACCACTGGAGCAGCATTACCCTAGATACTTGGTAGATGAGAAGGCTGGCAAGGTCGATAGAAGTATATTGGATATACATTAT
>NW_021176912.1:0-1135 GCF_002162155.2 Triticum dicoccoides
TGTCGGTCATCAACACTCGTGGTTTTTGTCGATTCTGGCCCGTTTCATGGACTATTACTCACCTTTCTGGGGTCCCAAAGCGATTTCCATGGTAGTCGAAGCACAAGGCGCGCTTACGTGTCGGTCATCAACAATCACGGTTTTGGCCGATTCTGGCCCGTCTCTTGGACTATTACTCAGTTTTGGGGTCACGTAGTGATTTCCACGATCGACGAACAACGGTGTGTTTATGTGTCTGTCATCAACATTTGCAGTTTCGGCCGAGTTTGGCCCGTTTCATGGACTATTACTCACTGATTTCGGGTCCCTGAGCGATTTCCATGATTGACGAACCCCGGGGTGCGTTTATGTATCGTTGATCAACAACCCTAGGTTTTACCGATTCAGGGCTCTTTCACGGACTATTACTCACCGTT
The DNA here is from genome assembly GCF_002162155.2 of Triticum dicoccoides. Classification (NCBI taxonomy): domain Eukaryota; kingdom Viridiplantae; phylum Streptophyta; class Magnoliopsida; order Poales; family Poaceae; genus Triticum; species Triticum dicoccoides. The sequence continues at coordinate 417 of NW_021176912.1, forward strand.
TTGGAGTCCCAAAGCAATTTCCATGGTTGTCGAACCCCAAGATGTGCTTACGTGTTGGTCGTCAAGACTCGCAGATTGGGCCGATTCTTGCTCGTTTCTTGGACTATTACTCAGTTTCGGGATCCCGAAGTGATTTCCACGATTGACGAACACCGGGGTGCGTTTACGTGTCGGTCATCAAAACTCACAATTTTGGCCGATTCTGGTATGTTTTGTGCACTGTTACTCACCGTTTTGGGGTTCCAGAGCGATTTCCATGATTGACGATCCCTGGGGTGCGTATACGTGCCCGTCATCAACACTCACAGCTTTGGCCAATTCTGACCCGTTTCGTGGACTATTACTCACCGTTTAGGGATCCCAAAGCGATTTCCATAGTTTATGAACCCCAAGGTGCGCTTACATGTCGGTCATCAACAGTCGCAATTTTGGCTGATTCTGGCCCGTTTTGTGGACTATTACTCACTTTTTTGGGGTCCCAGAGTGATTTCCGCGATTAACGAACCCCGGGGTGCGTTTACGTGTCAGACATCAACACTCGTGGTTTTTGACGATTCTGGCCCGTTTCATGGACTATTACTCACCGTTTTGCGGTCACGAGGCGATTTCCACAGTTGTTGAACCCTAAGGTGCACTTACCTGTCGGTCATCAACACTCATTGTTTTGGCCAATTCTGGCCCGTTTCGTGGACTAATACTGACTGTTTTGGGGTCCCGCA
>NW_021176913.1:0-6760 GCF_002162155.2 Triticum dicoccoides
GGAAGTTGCCGGAGTTGAAGAAGATGACGGGTTGGGGCAGCTCCAGGGGCTCTAGCTAGGTGCATTGGCTTCACGGAGGTGAGGCGGAGGCCTTGGCGGGGTCGCCTTGGCTTGGGAGGGGCCGGAGCTGCGGGAACGATCCAGGGGGGATCGCCGGCGAGCTCGGCTCCGGACGGCAGCCCGCGGCCTGCCCGGCCGGGCTGCGGCTTCTAATGGCTCTAGGAGGGAGTGGGAGTGGTTTGCGATGCTCCAGGAGGCTGCGGAGAGGGGCTTTTATAGGCGGGGCGGTGAGGAGGGCTCAGGCTCCGCCGGAGGACACCTGCCCCGGCGCCTGGCGACGAACGGTGCCAGAGAGCGATGGAGAAGGCGATGGAGGTCACGCAGCCACTGTACGCGGGTGCGGACGAGCACATGAACGAGGGGGAAAGAGACGAACACAGTGCGCATGCACTGTGCCATTGGCTGGACCGTGCCCGTGCTCGTTGCAGCAAGCTCTGGCGTCGGCGAGCGGCAGGGTGGAGTTATGGAGGTGGAGACAAGGATGGTGGCGAGGGGTGGCACACTCTGGCTGGCCGAGCAGCGAGCACGCGCTCAACAGAGGCACTGGCAACGCGCAAAGTGCACATTTTGCATGCCAGCACGCTCGGACGAACGCGGTCACCGCGTGGACCGTGACATCAGGCCACCTATGCACTAACAAGGATGTCTGGCGTGTAGTCCTTAGTAAACTGAGGTGTTACCAGGGCTCGGTTTGGTTCCAGGTGTTGTAGAAGTAAAATGGTGATGAGGTTAAGTTACTGGACACAAACTTTGGGGAGTTACTATGGTCAAACCACAGGGATTCAAGGGCTAAGCTTTGGGGTTATACTATCTCTTACTAAGGTAAATAAGCTCAGGGAAAACCAGCTACATTGGAGCTAGTAAAAAGGTAGTTGATGTAGAAACTACCATTTCAGCCTAGAAGTGATTTAATTTTATGTAGCCAAAATATTCCAAAGAGTGGTGAAATATTTTTGCTCAGAAATGTGCCCTAGGGTCCAAAGAATAATTGGGATTTTTCTCAGGATTTTTGGGGAAAGAAAAAATTAGGGTTGCTTTGGAGCTCAATGAGTTAGCTAGGGTTTTGGAGATCAAAATGAATATTTTTCATTTAAGAAAAATATTCCAAGCAATATTGTTGGATTGGCTAGGGGTGAAATGATGGCTTTGAGGAGGAGAGGGAACACTTGGGTCAAAATCAAGGGATACCCAAGTGGTTAAGTCCAAATGAAATGATTCAAAATTCCAAATCCAAAATCAACTCAGCTGAAAATCAAGCAAAGAAAAGAGGGAAAAACCAGGCTGTCACAAACCTCCCCCACATAGAATGAATCTCGTCCTCGAGATTCAGTTGCTTGGGAAAACCATTCTGGATAGCATGCCCTTAGAAATTCTTCTGATTCCCAGGTTGATTCTGACTCGGTATGATGCATCCATTGAACCTTGTAAAACTTTCATGACTTACTGCGAGTGACCCTTTCCATCTGATCCAAAATTTTCACTAGCCTCTCTTCGTAGGTCAAGTCCTTTGCTAGCTGTATCTCTGCCAAATCGGTCTTTTTCTCGGGTGGTGAGATGCACCATCGCAGTTGTGAAACGTGGTACACGTTGTGCACGTCTGACAGTTCAGGGGGCAGTTCCAACTGATATGCCACATCACCTACTCGTATCATAACGGGAAATGGACCAATAAACCTGGGTGCCAATTTTCCACGGGTTTGGAACCTTTTTATTCCTTTCATGGGCGTGACTCGAAGGTAGACATTTCTCCGGGTTCAAAACTGATCTGCCGGTGCTTTGCATCGTAATAACTTTTCTGTTGCGATTTGGCCAGTTGTAATCTGTCTCAAATTTCCTTGACTTGCTTTTCGGCTTCCAGCATGAGATCTGTTCCGAAAATACGGCTATCTCTGGTTTGAGACCAATTTAATGGAGTGCGGCACTTACGGCCATACAGCGCTTCATATGGTGACATCTTTAAACTGGTCTGGAACCTATTGTTATACAAGAACTCGGCGTACGACAAGCAATCTTCCCATTGGGATCCTTGGGCCAAAACACAGGCTCGGAGAATATCTTCGAGTATCTGATTTACTCTTTCTGTTTGCCCATCCGTCTGAGGATGATAAGCGGTACTGTATCTCAATTCCGTTCCGAGGGCCTGATGGAGATGGGACCAGAAAGCAGAGGTGAAAAGCGAACCTCATTCAGAAGTGATGGTTCAGGAAACTCCATGCAAACTGACAATCCTTGATACATACAGTCGGGCAAGCTCATCTGCTCGGTATGAGGTTTTGACTGGGAGGAAGTGGGCTACCTTGGTTAATGTATCCACTATGACCCAGATCGCATTATTGCCTCGTCGGGTCCTGGGTAGTTGATACGTCTCCAACGTATCTATAATTTTTGATCGTTACATGCTATTATATTACCCCTTTTGGATATTTATGGGCTTTATTTTACACATTTATATCATTATTGGGACTAACCTACTAACCGGAGGCCCAGCCCGTATTGCTGTTCTTTTGCCTATTTCGGTATTTCGAAGAAAAGGAATATCAAACGGAGTCCAAACGGAATGAAACCTTTGGGAGCGTGATTTTTGGAACGAACGTGATCCAGAGGACTTGGAGTGCAAGTCAAGAAGCATCTGAGGCCTCCACGAGATAGGAGGGCCCCCCCTATAGGGCGCACCCCCTGTCTTGTGGGCCCCTCTGGCGTCCACCGACGTACTTATTCCTCCTATATAAGCCTACGTACCACGAAAACATCCAGGGAGCACCCGAAACACAATTTCCACCGCCGTAACCTTCTGTATCCGCGAGATCTCATCTTGGAGCCTTCGCCGGCACTCTGCCGGAGGGGGAATCGACCACGGAGGGCTTCTACATCAACACCATAGCCCTTTTGATGAGTTGTGAGTAGTTTACCACAGACCTACAGGTCCATAGTTATTAGCTAGATGGCTTATTCTCTCTTTTTGGATCTCAATACAATGTTCTCCCCCTCTCTCGTGGAGATCTATTTGATGTAATCTCTTTTTGCGGTGTGTTTGTCGAGATCCGATGAATTGTGGGTTTATGATCAAGTTTATCTATGAATAATATTTGGATCTTCTCTGAATTCTTTTATGTATGATTAAGTTATCTTTGCAAGTCTCTTCGAATTATCAGTTTGGTTTGGCCTACTAGATTGATCTTTCTTGCCATGGGAAAAGTGCTTAGCTTTGGGTTCAATCTTGCGATGTCCTTACCCAGTGGCAGAAAGGGTTGCAGGGCACGTATTGTATTGTTGCCATCGAGGATAAAAAGATGGGGTTTATATCATATTGCTTGAGTTTATCCCTCTACATCATGTCATCTTGCTTAATGCGTTACTCTGTTCTTTGTGAACTTAATATCTATATGTAGGCAGGAGTCGGTCGATGTGTGGAGTAATAGTAGTAAATGCAGGCAGGAGTCGGTCTACTTGTTGTGGACGTGATGCCTATATACATCATCATGCCTAGAAAATCTCATAATTATTCGCTTTTCTATCAATTGCTCGACAGTAATTTGTTCACCCACCGTAATACTTATGCTATCTCGAGAGAAGCCTCTAGTGAAACCTATGGCCCCTGGGTCTATCTCTTATCATATTTGCTTCCAATCTACTTTTATTTTCATCTTTACTTTTTGCATCTATATTATAAAATACCAAAAATATATTTATCTTATCATACTATCTCTAGCAGATCTCACTTTCGCAAGTGGCCATGAAGGGATTGACAACCCCTTTATTGTGTTGGTTGCGAGTTCTTTGTTTGTTTGTGTCGGTGCGTGGGACTTTTGAGGAGCCTCCTACTGGATTGGTACCTTGGTTCTCAAAAACTGGGGGAATACTTACGCTACTCTGCTGCATCACCCTTTCCTCTTCAAGGAAAACCAACGCAAGCTCAAGACGTAGCAAGAATGATTTCTGGCACCGTTGTCGGGGAGGTCTTCGCTCAAGTCAAGACATACCAAGTACCCATCACAAACTCATCTCCCTCGCATTTACATTATTTGCCATTTGCCTGTCGTTTTCCTCTCCCCCACTTCACCCTTACTGTTTTATTCGCCCTTTCTTTCCCAATCTTCTCTTCCTCTCCTTTTTGTTTGCCTTCCCGTTGCCATGGCCGAATCAAAAAGAACTAAGGGTTTTCTCCCGGGTTCTAGTGCCTTGGATAACCCCTCTATCCTCTCTAAGCTCATAAACAATGATGCTATGGAAGGACCCACCAGGGTCACCAATGAGAGCTTAAATAATTTTGATGAAGATGACTCCGGAATTTTTCTCTATTTGCTTGATGAATCTTTAAAAGATGCTTGGGATAGGTTATTAAGGATTCGGGCTAGCTATGTGCCATAATATCAAATTGAAGTTTACTTAAAAAGTTTCTATGTTGGCTTGCCTGCTTCGTTCAAACAAGGTCTAGATTCTATTTTTGAAGAAGGTTTTCTTGCAGGGGATGCTATAGATACCTATGAAAAAAATGAAAACCATATTTGGGCATCCTTTAGATGATTAGGTTGAATCAACTACTCTCTTGTGCTTTTATCAAAATGAAATTATCAAAGAGATGAAGTCTAGCTTAGATGCAAATTTCCATAACATGCTTAATCTCACTTCATCCATTAATGGCAATGTGCTTACCCTAAATAGAAGGATGAATGCCATAGAAAGGAGATCCTCTTTTTCCTTTTCAACTGCCAAAGATGGCACTACTTAGATCTATCTTCGCTTTTATGCCTAGCTAGGGGCGTTAAACGATAGCGCTAGTTGGGAGGCAACCCAATTTTCTTTGTGTTTTTTGTTTTTGTTCCTTTTAAGTAATAAATTTTGCATCTACTTTCTGCTTAGAGGTTTTTTTATCTTTTAATTAGTGTTTGTGCCAAGTAGAACCTATAGGATAAACTATGATGATAGTTGATTTGATTCTGCTGAAAAACAGAAACTTTGCACTCACGAGAAAAAATTCAATAAATCACAGAAACGTACTTTTGCATTGATTGTTTTTGCTGCTGATCAATAAAGAAATTTTCCAGTACGTCCTATTTTGGTAGGATTTTTAGAGTTCCAGAACTTTGCGTTAGTTACAGATTGCTACAGACTGTTCTGTTTTTGACAAATTCTGTTTTTCGTGTGTTGTTTGCTTATTTTGACGCATCTATGGCTAGTAAAATAGTTTATAAACCATAGAGAAGTTGGAATACAGTAGGTTTAACACCAAAATAAATAAAGAATGAGTTCATTACAGTACCTTATGTGGTGGTTTTGTTTTCTTTCACTAATGGAGCTTATAAGATTTCCTGTTGAGTTTTGTGTTGTGAAGTTTTCAAGTTTTGGGTAAAGCTTTTTATGGACTATGGAATAATGAGTGACAAGAGCCTAAGCTTGGGGATGCCCAAGGCACCGCAAGATATTCAAGGATAGCCAAAAGTCTAAGCTTGGGGATGCCCCGGGAAGACATCCCCTCTTTCGTCTTCGTTCATTGGTAACTTTACTTGGAGCTATATTTTTATTCGCCACATGATATGTGTTTTGCTTGGAGCGTCGTGTATTATATTATTCTTTGCTTTTTAGTTTACCACAATCATCCTTGCTGTACACACCTTTTGGGATAAGCCTATTTTATTATAATTTGCTAGAATACTCTATGTGCTTCACTTATATCTTTTGAGCTTGATAGTTTTTGCTCTAGTGCTTCACTTATACCTTTTAGAGCATGGTGGTGAATTATTTTGTAGAAATTGCTAGTCTCTCATGCTTCACTTATATCTTTTTGAGAGTATTTTAGAGCAGCATGGTATTTGCTATGGTTATAATTTGGTCCTAGAATTGTAGTCATCCAAGTTGGGTATAATAAAAACTATCGTAGGAAGTGAATTGGATGCTATGATCAATTTGATACTTGATAATTGTTTTGAGATATGGAGGTAGTGATATTAAAGTCATGCTAGTTGGGTGATTATGAATTTAAAGAATGCTTGTGTTGAAGTTAGCAAGTCCCGTAGCATGCACATATGGTTAAAGTTGTGTAACAAATTTGAAACATGAAGTGTAACTGGCTTGTGCATCCTTATGAGTGGCGGTCGGGGACGAGTGATGGTCTTTTCCTACCAATCTATCCACCTAGGAGCATGCGCGTAGTGCTTGATTTTTGACGACTTCTAAATTTTTGCAATAAGTATATGAGTTCTTTTGACCAATGTTGAGTCCATGGATTATACACACTTTTACCTTTCCACCATTGCTAGCCTCTTCGGTACCGTGCATTCCCCTTTCTCACCTTGAGAGTTGGTGCAAACTTCGCCGGTGCATCCAAACCCCGTGATACGATACGCTCTATCACACATAAACCTCCTTATATCTTCCTCAAAACAGCCACCATACCTACCAATTATTGCATTTCCATAGCCATTCCGAGATATATTGCCATGCAACTTTCCACCGTTCCGTTTATCATCATCATGACATACATTACTTTTGTCATATTGCCATTGCATGATCATGTAGTTGACATCGTATTTGTGGCAAGGCCACCATGCATTATTTTTCATACATGTCACTCTTGATTCATTGCACCATCCTGGTACACCGCCGGAGGCATTCATATAGAGTCATATCTTATTCTAGTTTCGAGTTGTAATTCATATGTTGTAATCAATAAAAGTGTGATGATCATCATTATTAGAGCATT
>NW_021176914.1:0-3256 GCF_002162155.2 Triticum dicoccoides
GCAAAGGACATCGATACACAACCATCACCAAACAATGTGCAACAATATGATGCATGCATGAAACATGGCAATATGAATGTGTTGGGCTAATGCAACTAAAACCAGAAGGGTTTGAACAAATTTGAATCAAAGATTCAAATTTCAAACTCAAACATGGCCTTTTAAAGTGCTTTTCCTTGTTCTGCTTAAAACATCAATTTAACTTGTTTGATCATGCATGAAAATAGTACAGATGGATAGATTGGATTTTTCTGATCATTTTTCATATATAATTTGTCCAATTTGGAGTTACAGAATAAAAGTTATGAATTTTTGAAGTTTAAATAATATTCTGGAATTTCCTGATTTAAATTAAATCCAGAAATATAAATATTGCGCCAGCATGACGTCAGCATGACGTCAGTGGTCAACTGCGGCTGGCTGGAGTCAAACCTGACGTGTGGGGTCCACACGTCAGTGACAGGGGGGTTTAACAGGATTAAATTAATCCTAATTAGGGATTAGTGGCGCTGGGGCCCACTGGTCAGTGTCAGGGGGTTAACTAACAGTGGTTAGCGCTAATCCTAATTAGCTACAGGGCTGGGCCCACCTGTCAGGGACTCAGGGGGTCCTGCCGTGGTCAAAGTGGGTCAAACCCACCGGCGACATGACGCCGGCGAGGCCCGAGACGGCGGCGCGATGCGGAATCGCGCTACAGGGCACGGGCGAGGCCGTGCTTGGGCTCGTTGGAGAGCTCTTGCTCCCGCGCGTCGAACGGTGGTGGTGGCCGAGCCTGGGGTGGCCGGTACCGTCGACGGCGACGATCGTGGCGGCTGCCGGAGCTCGGTTGAGCTCGGGGTCGAGGCTACAACGGCTGCGGGGAAGCGGGGTTGGCGCCTACGGCTTCTACGCGGTGCGGTGAGTGCGTGGGTGTGCTCGGTTGGGCGCTACGGTGACCGTGGCCACGACGGCGACATCGCCGGCGGCGTCGAGCTTCGGAGCTCAAGGGGGGGCGGCAGCTGCAGAAGGCTAGAGACGACGGGGCAAGGGGGAATCGAATCAGTGGCTCACCGCGGAGCTGCAGGGATGGTTAGCGGGCTCGGGGACGACCGGTAGCTCCCGATTCGACGGCGACGATCTCCGGTGGCTGAGGAGGGGAACGGCGACATGGCGGCGATGCAGGGCTTCCGGAGACCCGTGGAGCGGTGGGGAGGAAGAGGGGGTCGAGGCGGAGCTCCTGAGCTAGTCGGGGGAGCGAGGGGTGGCCGGAGACGGCTGCTATTGCGAACGGCGGCGACGGTGGTGTTCGGCCATGTGAGAGAGAGAGCGAGGGAGAGGAGGGAGGAACTGAGGGAGAGTGAGAGGGAGCAGGGGGAGAGGCGTGGCGTCATCCGGGGCATCGAGCGAGGAGGGGAGGGCAGGCAGGCAGGGAGAGAGGTGGCGTGGCGCGGTGGCGCGCGCGCGCGCCGGCCACACTCCCCTCCCTCTGTCGAGGACGAAGACGACAGAGGAGGGAGGCGGGCTGGGCCGCCTGCTGGCTGGGCCGGCCAGCTGGCTGGGCTGCACAGGGAGGAGCCCAGGTAAGTTTCTCCCTTTATTTATTTTTCTGTTTTCTAATTTCTGACATTTGTTTTGATTTAAATAGTATATTAAATCATTTATTTAACTTATGCCAATTTTTGCAGGAGCTAGATATATTATTCCAGAGCTCCTTTATAAATGGCATAATATTTGGACATATATTAATATATATAATTAATATATTTCCAATACAAATATTTATGCATTAATTCCAATAGCCCAAAATAAATACCTATGAGCTCTTAAAAATATTGGTTTGATTTTTATCTCTGTCCAATATTTTCAGAGAGCAACATGAGCATTTTCTTGGACCCTTTTGGAGAACTTTTTATTTGGGTCATTTTCAAAATGATTCTGAGGGTTTCACAGATCCCCATTTCAAGTTTCTGATGAAAGAGTAAACATGATGCAACACTCTAATGCATGACTAGCTAGGGTGTGACAACTCACCCCCACTCAAAAGAATCTCGTCCCGAGATTTGGTTTCCTCCGGGAAGAAGGCGGGATACTCGAGTCGAAGACGATCCTCCCTTTCCCAAGTTGCTTCATCCTCAGAATGGTGCGACCACTGAACTTTGAGGAACTTGATGTTCTGACGTCGAGTGGTACGCTCGGCCTGATCGAGGACACGAATGGGGTACTCTCGATATGTAAGATTATCTTGGAGATCAAGCGTTTCGTGGTCCACTTCACGGATAGGATCCGAGAAGCAACGCCTGAGTTGAGAAACGTGGAAGACATCGTGGACTCTGGAGAGGTGCGGAGGTAGTTCCAACTGGTAGGCAACTTCTCCTCGTTTGGCAAGAATGCGAAAAGGTCCAATGTAACGAGGAGCCAATTTGCCTTTGATACCGAAACGATGGGTTCCCTTCAGAGGGGTGACCCGAAGATAAGCCTTCTCGTCAACCTCGAAAGTCATAGCCTTATGTTTTCGGTCATATTGACTCTTTTGACGAGATTGGGCTGTTTTCAACTTTTCACGAACGATGCGAACTTGTTCTTCTGCTTCCTGAATCATGTCCGGGCCAAAGAATTGTCTTTCCCCGGTCTCTGACCAGTTCAGGGGTGTTTGACACCGTCGTCCATAGAGAACTTCAAAAGGGGCTTTACCCAAGCTAGATTGATAGCTGTTGTTGTAAGCGAATTCGGCAAATGGAAGGCACTTCTCCCAGTCCATTCCGAACGAGATAACAGAGGCTCGAAGCATGTCTTCTAGAATTTGGTTGACGCGTTCCACTTGACCACTCGACTGAGGGTGGAAGGCGGTGCTAAAGGAGAGACGAGTTCCCATAGCATTTTGGAAACTTTCCCAAAATCGAGAGGTGAAAAGACTTCCTCGATCCGAGTTAATTTCCAAAGGAACACCATGGAGGGACACTATTCGGGAGATGTATAAGTCTGCCAGCTGGCTAGCGGTTATACTCTCACGAACAGGTAAGAAATGGGCTACTTTGGAAAGACGATCGACCACGACGAAAATAGCATTATTCCCTCTCTTGGTCCTGGGAAAACCGGTAATGAAATCCATACCAATTTTATCCCATTTCCATTCAGGAATAGCTAAGGGTTGAAGGGTGCCAGCAGGCCGTTGATGCTCTGCTTTTACACGACGACAGACGTCGCAATTAGCAATATACTGAGCAATTTCTCTCTTCATCCTAGTCCACCAGAACCTCTGGCGTAGGTCCTGATACAT
>NW_021176915.1:0-984 GCF_002162155.2 Triticum dicoccoides
CCGCTACAGCCCGGTTTACCGGAGTCCTGCTAGCCCAGTGCTACAGCCCGGACCCACTTGCTGATGACCGACACGTTCGAAGCTGGGTCATGGATGCCTGTCCCTGTAAGTCTGTGCCACTTTGGGTTTACGACTAGTCATGTCAGCCCGGGCTCTTTATCATATGGATGCTAGCGACACCATCATATACGTGAGCCAAAAGGCGCAAACGGTCCCGGGCAGAGGTAAGGCGACACCCGTGGGGATACCGTGCGTGAGGCCGCAAAGTGATATGAGGTGTTACCGGCTAGATCGATGTGACATCGAGTCGGGGTCCTGACAGCGTTGGCATCAGAGCCGGATTGCCTGTAGGTTCTCCAAGCCAAACTGGTCGATGTTGAGTCTAGAAATTCTTTAGTTATATGTAGGGGAATTGTTTGTGGGATGGAACGTAAGGCTCTTTTTACTCCTTTATCCTATGACATTCTGATCTGAGTCAGTCCATTCTTCCACCGGGGGATAAGGAATTAGGATTTGTTCTCTCTATCAGGATCACGTGTTACTAATCAGTAGTACCTTATAAGTTTGATGGATACAAGCCTAGTTCAGTTCTACTACCACATTATGTTGTTAGAATGGATTCAGAACCTTGTTATGATGATGATGAGTGTGTATGTAATCCTTTGTCAAATGTCTCAAAATCCTTCTTGAGCATTTACAGCTGTTATGCTGCCGAAATTTTGCTAGAAATTCTAATGCCCTTGCATTATGATTGTGCTTTCAGATGGCCACTCGCGACCTCAATCAAGTGGTTCGCCTGACTCGATGCCTAGATGTACCCGGCCATACTGCCAAGTTGGTCAGAGTAATGACTGAGGCTGGATACCGCTGGTATCCTGAGTACACGGTCGAAGAGCAATTCCGAGACTTTAATCAAAGCCAGTATCTCTGCACTGTCAGGATATTTCCATCTTATCCTGGATCCACCGAGCCTCTTCACTGCTC
>NW_021176916.1:0-948 GCF_002162155.2 Triticum dicoccoides
CTCTAAAAATAGCCTATACTTATGTATTTCGAAATTACATGGGCCTGGCCCAATAATAAGGTGACGCAGCACCTAAAATAGCCTCGGGACGAAATTTATGAAGTGGCATCTTGTATATTTCGTCCAAGGCTTCATGCACCCATTATGGTGGCTTCAAAGTCCTGAAATCATCACTTGTAACTCCGTTCTTGTTCCCCTTGCGCATGCCATCATCTCCATGCTTGTTCTTGCTCCAATGTTCATCCTTCTCCAAGCTAGGCCCTTCATTTGTAAGCAAAACAAATGTATCCAATTTAGGCAGCATCATATTCTCATGAACATTAGAATCATTACCAAGAAACGAAAGTACCTGGTAATTTAGTTGGCATGCACGAGCTCTAGTAATTAGTCCAGTATGTATAGCAGCAGGGGCTGTGGGTGTAACAATTGTATTGATGTCCTCATCATCCTCCCCTTCTTGAAATGAAGTCGTCCTCGACGGAAGTTCATCCTCCTCACCCAAATAAGGCTTCAAATCTGCAATGTTAAAAGAGGGACTAACCCCAAAATCTGCAGGCAGCTCAAGTTTATATGCATTATCATTTATTTTCTCTAACACCTTAAAGGGACCATCAGCACGTGGCATTAACTTTGATTTGCGCAAATCAGGAAATCTATCCTTACGCAAATGTAACCAAACAAGATCTCCAGGTGCAAACACAACATGTTTTCTACCCTTATCTCCAGCAAGTTTATATTTAGCATTCATGCGCTCAATGTTTTCCTTAGTTAACTCATGCATTTTTAAAATCAATTCAGCACGTTGTTTAGCATCAAAATTAACCTTCTCCGAAGATGGAAGAGGCAACAAATCAATAGGTGCACGAGGTAGGAAACCATACACAACTTCAAAAGGGCACATCTTAGTAGTAGAATGCAATGAACGATTATAAGCAAATTCAATATGAG
>NW_021176917.1:0-1040 GCF_002162155.2 Triticum dicoccoides
CGAATCATGTTAGCAATTGCCGCATTCTATGATTACGAAATATGGCAAATGGACGTCAAAACGGCATTCCTTAATGGTTTCCTTAAGGAAGAATTGTATATGATACAGCCGGAAGGTTTTGTCGATCCTAAGAATGCTGACAAAGTGTGCAAGCTCCAACGCTCGATTTATGGGCTGGTGCAAGCATCTCGGAGTTGGAACATTCGCTTTGATGAGATGATCAAAGCGTTTGGGTTTACACAGACTTATGGAGAAGCCTGCGTTTACAAGAAAGTGAGTGGGAGCTCTGTAGCATTTCTCATATTATATGTAGATGACATACTTTTGATGGGAAATGATATAGAACTCTTGGACAGCATCAAGGCCTACTTGAATAAAAGTTTTTCAATGAAGGACCTTGGAGAAGCTGCTTATATATTAGGCATCAAAATCTATAGAGATAGATCGAGACGCCTCATAGGTCTTTCACAAAACACATACCTAGATAAGATATTGAAGAAGTTCAATATGGATCAATCCAAGAAGGGGTTCTTGCCTGTGTTGCAAGGTATGAAATTGAGCTCAGCTCAATGTCCGACCACGGTAGAAGATATAGAAGAGATGAGCGTCACCCCCTATGCCTCAGCCATAGGTTCTATTATGTATGCCATGCTGTGTACCAGACCTGATGTAAACCTTGCCGTAAGTTTGGTAGGAAGGTACCAAAGTAATCCCGGCAAGGAACACTGGACAGCGGTCAAGAATATCCTGAAGTACCTGAAAAGGACTAAGGAAATGTTTCTCGTTTATGGAGGTGACGAAGAGCTCGTCGTAAAGGGTTACGTCGACGCTAGCTTCGACACAGATCTGGATGACTCTAAGTCACAAACCGGATACGTGTATATTTTGAATGGTGGGGCAGTAAGCTGGTGCAGTTGCAAGCAAAGCGTCGTGGCGGGATCTACATGTGAAGCGGAGTACATGGCAGCCTCGGAGGCAGCACATGAAGCAATATGGGTGAAGGAGTTCATCACCGACCTAGGAGTCATACCCAATGCGTC
>NW_021176918.1:0-3756 GCF_002162155.2 Triticum dicoccoides
GAAGGGGAAGAAGAGGGAGAAGAAGAGGAGAGGAAGAAGAGGAAGTCTTCTCCTCTATTCTTTCTTTTCTTCTTTTTTCTTCTTCTTCTTCCTCTTTATTTTATCGGGAACGAGGGTCGTCGAGGGTCGCCGAGCGGTAGAGGAGAAACCCTAAATAGAAAGTATCGTCGGTGTGAGATACATGTACCGTCGGTGTCGGACACTACATCCACATCCCACAAGTGGCGCGGGCTTCGACGCCCACGTCACTTGTGGGACGTGGATGTAGTGTCCGACACTGACGGCCACATGTATCTCACACCCACGATACTTGCTATTTAGGGTTTCCTCTACCGAAAAGAAGAGGAGAAATAAATAAGAAGAAGCAAAAAGAAGAAAAAGAAGAGGAGAAGAAGAAAGTAATAGTGGAGAAGAAGAGAAAATAGAATATATTCTATTTTCTCTTCTTCTCCACTATTCCTTTCTTCTTCTCCTCTTTTTTTTCTTCTTTTTTTTCTTTGATCTTCTCCTCTAGCTATTCCTTTCTTCTTCTCCTAGTGTCAAAGTATTGAAGAAATCCATGCCTTCATCATTAGCCGGAAGTAACCAGGGCATGTTGGTACGAAGTTCTACAAAATTGTTCTGGAATGGAGTCCCGGATAGAATAATCCGCCTTTTGGTACGAATTCAGCAAAGGCCTTCCAAATAGCGATATTCGGAAGGCTGTTTCTGAACTTTGTACCAAAAAGCGAATTATCCTATCTGGGACTCCGTTCCAGAACAAGTTTGAAGAGCTTCGTACCATCATGCACATGTTACTTTCGCCTAATGATGAAGACATGGTTTTCTTGAATCCTTTGACACTAGGCAACCTCCCGACCCCTCGACGATCCTCTCGAACATGAGAGGAAGAAGAGGATAAAAAAAGAGGAGGAAGAAGAAAAAAGAGAGGAGAAGAAAGAATAGAGGAGTTCTTTTTTCTAGTTCTCTCCTCTATTCTTTCTTCTCCTCTTTTTTTTCTTCTTCTTCCTCTTTTTTTATCGGGAACGAGGGTCATCGAGGGACATAGATGTAGTGTCGTCGTTGTCGATATATACCCCCTCCCGATAGCTTACTATGATTAGGTAGCTAGTTCTAATATATCCATCTGTCATGTTTGAATAATAATTGCCATGTTGTAAATATTTGTAGAAACTATGGACACCGCCCTAGATGAAGCAACAAAAGAAGCGTTGTTGAGGGAGATAATCGCAGAAGGAAGTGATGTCGTCTCGTACTTTCTCAACGAAACCGATGGTCTGGAAGGAGAGGGTGAACAAGCTGGCTACGGTGACCTAATGCCGGTGCAAGAAGAAGAACATGAGGACGGCTCCGGTGACCCAATGGCGGTGCAAGAAGGAGACCGTGATGACGGCTCCGGTGACCGAACCGAGTCCGGCCAGGTATAAATATTAGTTAAGCCTATGCTGACTAGATGATTGATGCATTCATTGTTTTGGTATGTACACATATTAATTAAGTCTTTGTTCTTTTTTCTAGCCCTCCGGATCGAGCACAACTTCGGTAAAGAGACGAGGCCCGAAGAAAAAGTTGAGCTCGGATGAAAAGCTTGAGATCACAGCAATCGCGCCCGACGGCCAACCTATTGAACCCCTCCGGACAAAGAGCGCATTTGTTGCTCAGTGCGGGGTTCTGGTTAGGGACAAGATCCCGATAAGCATCCAACAATGGTTTAAGCTGGCTACAGAAGACCCTGAGGTGTCTTATGTCAATGATATGCAGAGAAATGATCTTTGGACTGAGCTGAAGTCAAATTTCACCCTACCGCCAGAGGATAATCCAGAGAACCCAATTAAATAGAAATTAATCAAGTCTTTTGCTCTGAAGAGGATGGCAGAACTATTTAGGAGGTGGAAGAAAGAGCTGAATAATAAGTTTGTCGAAAATAATGAGACACCAGAATTCAAGGGAAGATATGAGAAGATGAGAGATCACTGGCCCGCATTTGTGGCCCACAAGACATCGGAAAAGAGTAAGAAGATGTCGGCGACAAACAAGCAAAATGCTGCGAAGAAGAAGCTTCACCATCGCACGGGGTCAGGTGGCTACCTCGTAGCCCGGCCTAAGTGGTCCAAGATTGAGAATGATCTGGTTCATAAAGGGATCGAACCAGAGACAAATAACTGGCCAGACCGTTGCCGGACTTGGTTCTTCGGGGCTGGCGGAACCTTGGACCCTGAAACAGGGAAGTGCATTTGGACGAACGAATAAATGGACATACTAGTCAGTAAGCTTAAGCAGTATATCGAAGCAGCGCAGGAAGGGACGTTCTTTCCAGACAGAGAGAACGATGAGCTCACAATGGCCCTCGGGAATCCTGAGCACCCTGGACGGACACGAGGCACGCCAGGCTCCGTTCCGTGGAAGGTTGGGTTTCTGGACGCAGGCGGTTACAAATCCCATGAGAGGAGGAAAAAAGTGCAGCAGACCCAAATGCAGGCGCTGCAAGCAAGGGTAGACGCGATAAAGGAACGAGAAGCAAATCGCAGCAAACGTACTACCGAAGCCTCCCCCGAAGCTACCCCGCCATCTCAGAGCAGAAGCAGCGTGGCTTCCACCGAGCTGCTTCAGCCGGAGCATGCCTTGACGGCTCCTGCCAGCTATCCCGTGGATGCTATCACGGAGTCTCAAAATTGGCACCTTATGTCGCAATGGATGAATTTGAAGGTCAAGGCGGCTGTTGGCTCTGTTTATCCTACTGAACCCGGTGCAACTTTTCACTGCCGGCCGATTCCAGAAGGATATGCTAGGGTGATGGTGGATGAGATAACGGAGGGATTTGAGGACCTCCAGCATGACCACCCTACCGGTGAAGGGGAGACTCGACTGGGGTCTGCTTTGAAGACTCCATGCCTATGGCGGAAGGAGCTCATCAACCTTCCGAACTGGACGCCTCCGCCTCCTCCTCCTCCTCCGGCGAGTCAGGGCACTCCGCCTCCTCCACCGCCTCCTCCTCCGGCGAGTGACGATCAGGGCCCTCGGCAGGCTCCTTCTCCGGCGCGTGGCGGCACTCCGCCTCCTTCTCCGCCTGCGCCGACGCGCCCGAGCAGCCAGCCTCCTGCTTCTCCGCCTCGTCAGCAAGGGCGGAAGAGACCTGCCGCCGCTCCAGCTGCTCCGGCGCGTCATAGTCCTTCTCCTCCGCCTCTTAAGCACGTAAAGAAGACAACCGTTCCGTCTGCTCGGTCGGCGTCTAGCAGTACAACCAGAGGCGGTCGGACATACATATTCGGTACTTCTCTGAAGACTCCAGAGAAGTTACCATACGAGAGGGCCCAGGAGGAGAACGCCGAGATCGCGCGAGAAGAAGTGAGGAAATTCTTTGAAGGGATGAAGGCAAAGAAACATCCACCTCCGGAGGAGAAGGTAGATCGGGTGAAAGTGAAGCGCACTCTGGCTGCCCTGACAAAACCACCGAAGTCTGATCCGCCGAAAGGAAACTAGGACCGCATTATTGGAAATGAATTTGCCGAAGCGGAGCGGTCGGGAAGTACTGTCAGTGATCAAAGGCTGAAAGAACGACGAGCTAGGAAACAAATTGCCCAGCTCGGCGAACAAGCGAAGCAATCGTGCCCCCCGCTCAAGGTGCCTAGACACAACATCACTAATGATCCGAGGATGGTGCCCGGTTATAGCAATCTTGCAGATTACCTGCCCGATGAAGTACATTATGAACCCATGGAGATGCAGATACAAAGATACGAGTACGGGAAGCCTCTC
>NW_021176919.1:0-3757 GCF_002162155.2 Triticum dicoccoides
GAAGGGGAAGAAGAGGGAGAAGAAGAGGAGAGGAAGAAGAGGAAGTCTTCTCCTCTATTCTTTCTTTTCTTCTTTTTTCTTCTTCTTCTTCCTCTTTATTTTATCGGGAACGAGGGTCGTCGAGGGTCGCCGAGCGGTAGAGGAGAAACCCTAAATAGAAAGTATCGTCGGTGTGAGATACATGTACCGTCGGTGTCGGACACTACATCCACATCCCACAAGTGGCGCGGGCTTCGACGCCCACGTCACTTGTGGGACGTGGATGTAGTGTCCGACACTGACGGCCACATGTATCTCACACCCACGATACTTGCTATTTAGGGTTTCCTCTACCGAAAAGAAGAGGAGAAATAAATAAGAAGAAGCAAAAAGAAGAAAAAGAAGAGGAGAAGAAGAAAGTAATAGTGGAGAAGAAGAGAAAATAGAATATATTCTATTTTCTCTTCTTCTCCACTATTCCTTTCTTCTTCTCCTCTTTTTTTTCTTCTTTTTTTTCTTTGATCTTCTCCTCTAGCTATTCCTTTCTTCTTCTCCTAGTGTCAAAGTATTGAAGAAATCCATGCCTTCATCATTAGCCGGAAGTAACCAGGGCATGTTGGTACGAAGTTCTACAAAATTGTTCTGGAATGGAGTCCCGGATAGAATAATCCGCCTTTTGGTACGAATTCAGCAAAGGCCTTCCAAATAGCGATATTCGGAAGGCTGTTTCTGAACTTTGTACCAAAAAGCGAATTATCCTATCTGGGACTCCGTTCCAGAACAAGTTTGAAGAGCTTCGTACCATCATGCACATGTTACTTTCGCCTAATGATGAAGACATGGTTTTCTTGAATCGTTTGACACTAGGCAACCTCCCGACCCCTCGACGATCCTCTCGAACATGAGAGGAAGAAGAGGATAAAAAAAGAGGAGGAAGAAGAAAAAAGAGAGGAGAAGAAAGAATAGAGGAGTTCTTTTTTCTAGTTCTCTCCTCTATTCTTTCTTCTCCTCTTTTTTTTCTTCTTCTTCCTCTTTTTTTTATCGGGAACGAGGGTCATCGAGGGACATAGATGTAGTGTCGTCGTTGTCGATATATACCCCCTCCCGATAGCTTACTATGATTAGGTAGCTAGTTCTAATATATCCATCTGTCATGTTTGAATAATAATTGCCATGTTGTAAATATTTGTAGAAACTATGGACACCGCCCTAGATGAAGCAACAAAAGAAGCGTTGTTGAGGGAGATAATCGCAGAAGGAAGTGATGTCGTCTCGTACTTTCTCAACGAAACCGATGGTCTGGAAGGAGAGGGTGAACAAGCTGGCTACGGTGACCTAATGCCGGTGCAAGAAGAAGAACATGAGGACGGCTCCGGTGACCCAATGGCGGTGCAAGAAGGAGACCGTGATGACGGCTCCGGTGACCGAACCGAGTCCGGCCAGGTATAAATATTAGTTAAGCCTATGCTGACTAGATGATTGATGCATTCATTGTTTTGGTATGTACACATATTAATTAAGTCTTTGTTCTTTTTTCTAGCCCTCCGGATCGAGCACAACTTCGGTAAAGAGACGAGGCCCGAAGAAAAAGTTGAGCTCGGATGAAAAGCTTGAGATCACAGCAATCGCGCCCGACGGCCAACCTATTGAACCCCTCCGGACAAAGAGCGCATTTGTTGCTCAGTGCGGGGTTCTGGTTAGGGACAAGATCCCGATAAGCATCCAACAATGGTTTAAGCTGGCTACAGAAGACCCTGAGGTGTCTTATGTCAATGATATGCAGAGAAATGATCTTTGGACTGAGCTGAAGTCAAATTTCACCCTACCGCCAGAGGATAATCCAGAGAACCCAATTAAATAGAAATTAATCAAGTCTTTTGCTCTGAAGAGGATGGCAGAACTATTTAGGAGGTGGAAGAAAGAGCTGAATAATAAGTTTGTCGAAAATAATGAGACACCAGAATTCAAGGGAAGATATGAGAAGATGAGAGATCACTGGCCCGCATTTGTGGCCCACAAGACATCGGAAAAGAGTAAGAAGATGTCGGCGACAAACAAGCAAAATGCTGCGAAGAAGAAGCTTCACCATCGCACGGGGTCAGGTGGCTACCTCGTAGCCCGGCCTAAGTGGTCCAAGATTGAGAATGATCTGGTTCATAAAGGGATCGAACCAGAGACAAATAACTGGCCAGACCGTTGCCGGACTTGGTTCTTCGGGGCTGGCGGAACCTTGGACCCTGAAACAGGGAAGTGCATTTGGACGAACGAATAAATGGACATACTAGTCAGTAAGCTTAAGCAGTATATCGAAGCAGCGCAGGAAGGGACGTTCTTTCCAGACAGAGAGAACGATGAGCTCACAATGGCCCTCGGGAATCCTGAGCACCCTGGACGGACACGAGGCACGCCAGGCTCCGTTCCGTGGAAGGTTGGGTTTCTGGACGCAGGCGGTTACAAATCCCATGAGAGGAGGAAAAAAGTGCAGCAGACCCAAATGCAGGCGCTGCAAGCAAGGGTAGACGCGATAAAGGAACGAGAAGCAAATCGCAGCAAACGTACTACCGAAGCCTCCCCCGAAGCTACCCCGCCATCTCAGAGCAGAAGCAGCGTGGCTTCCACCGAGCTGCTTCAGCCGGAGCATGCCTTGACGGCTCCTGCCAGCTATCCCGTGGATGCTATCACGGAGTCTCAAAATTGGCACCTTATGTCGCAATGGATGAATTTGAAGGTCAAGGCGGCTGTTGGCTCTGTTTATCCTACTGAACCCGGTGCAACTTTTCACTGCCGGCCGATTCCAGAAGGATATGCTAGGGTGATGGTGGATGAGATAACGGAGGGATTTGAGGACCTCCAGCATGACCACCCTACCGGTGAAGGGGAGACTCGACTGGGGTCTGCTTTGAAGACTCCATGCCTATGGCGGAAGGAGCTCATCAACCTTCCGAACTGGACGCCTCCGCCTCCTCCTCCTCCTCCGGCGAGTCAGGGCACTCCGCCTCCTCCACCGCCTCCTCCTCCGGCGAGTGACGATCAGGGCCCTCGGCAGGCTCCTTCTCCGGCGCGTGGCGGCACTCCGCCTCCTTCTCCGCCTGCGCCGACGCGCCCGAGCAGCCAGCCTCCTGCTTCTCCGCCTCGTCAGCAAGGGCGGAAGAGACCTGCCGCCGCTCCAGCTGCTCCGGCGCGTCATAGTCCTTCTCCTCCGCCTCTTAAGCACGTAAAGAAGACAACCGTTCCGTCTGCTCGGTCGGCGTCTAGCAGTACAACCAGAGGCGGTCGGACATACATATTCGGTACTTCTCTGAAGACTCCAGAGAAGTTACCATACGAGAGGGCCCAGGAGGAGAACGCCGAGATCGCGCGAGAAGAAGTGAGGAAATTCTTTGAAGGGATGAAGGCAAAGAAACATCCACCTCCGGAGGAGAAGGTAGATCGGGTGAAAGTGAAGCGCACTCTGGCTGCCCTGACAAAACCACCGAAGTCTGATCCGCCGAAAGGAAACTAGGACCGCATTATTGGAAATGAATTTGCCGAAGCGGAGCGGTCGGGAAGTACTGTCAGTGATCAAAGGCTGAAAGAACGACGAGCTAGGAAACAAATTGCCCAGCTCGGCGAACAAGCGAAGCAATCGTGCCCCCCGCTCAAGGTGCCTAGACACAACATCACTAATGATCCGAGGATGGTGCCCGGTTATAGCAATCTTGCAGATTACCTGCCCGATGAAGTACATTATGAACCCATGGAGATGCAGATACAAAGATACGAGTACGGGAAGCCTCTC
>NW_021176920.1:0-921 GCF_002162155.2 Triticum dicoccoides
TATTTGCTATGCTGAAATCAGCAGAGGTAGAAGTCAGGAAGGAACATCAAGTGTTGATGGTCAATAAAACCACTAAGTTCAAGAAAGGCAAGGGTAAAAAGAACTTCAAGAAGGACGGCAAGGAGGTTGCCGCGCCCGGCAAGCAAGCTGCCGGGAAGAAGCCAAAGAATGGACCCAAGCCCGAGACTGAGTGCTTTTATTGCAAGGGAAGCGGTCACTGGAAGCGGAACTGCCCTAAGTACTTAGCGGATAAGAAGGCCGGCAAAACAAAAGGTATATGTGATATACATGTAATTGATGTGTACCTTACTAGTGCCCGTAGTAGCTCCTGGGTATTTGATACTGGTGCAGTTGCTCACATTTGTAACTCAAAGCAGGGGCTGCGGAATAAGCGGAAACTGGCAAAGGACGAGGTGACGATGCGCGTCGGGAATGGTTCCAAGGTCAATGTGGTCGCCGTCGGCACGCTACCTCTGCATCTCCCTGCGGGATTAGTTTTAAACCTTAATAATTGTTATTTAGTGCCAGCTTTGAGCATGAACATTGTATCGGGATCTCGTTTAATTCGAGATGGCTACTCTTTTAAATCTGAGAATAATGGTTGTTCCATTTTTATGAGAGATATGTTTTATGGTCATGCTCCTATGGTGAATGGTTTATTCTTTATGAATCTCGAACGTGATGCTACACATGTTCATAATGTGAGTACCAAAAGAAGTAAGGTTGATAATGATAGTCCCACATACCTGTGGCACTGCCGCCTTGGTCACATAGGTGTCAAACGCATGAAGAAGCTCCATGCTGATGGACTTTTAGAGTCTCTTGATTATGAATCATTTGACACATGCGAACCATGCCTTATGGGTAAAATGACCAAGACTCCGTTCTCAGGAACAATGGAGCGAGCAACCGACTTATTGG
>NW_021176921.1:0-906 GCF_002162155.2 Triticum dicoccoides
GGGGGGTAGAGTTTGAAAATGGGACCTTTAGTACCGGTTCGTGGCACGAACCGGGACTAAAGGTCTCAACCCCATTAGTTCCGGTTCGTGCCACAAACCGGGACTAAAAGGGAGGAGCTTTAGTCGCGGTTGGCCTGGCCAACCGCGACTAAAGGCCTTTGGGCACCTTTAGTCCCGGTTGGCCTGGCCAACCGCGACTAAAGCCCGCGAGCGCCCTGGGCCCAGGCATTTGGTCGCGGTTCATCTGCCGAACCGCGACTAAAGACTTCATTAGTCGCGGTTCCTACAGTTTCGCGACTAATGGGGCTGGACGGAAGCCTCTTTTTCTATCAGTGCAGGCAAGATGATCATACCCTCGAAATCACTACTATCTTTGCTATGCTAGTTTGCTCGCTCTTTTGCTTTGCCACTGCTACGATGCCTACCATTTGCTTGTCAGCCTCCCAATTGCCATGTTGAACCTCTAACCCACCATTGTCCTAGCAAACCGTTGATTGGCTATGTTACCGCTTTGCTCAGCCCTTCTTATAGCGTTGTTAGCTGCAGGTGAAGATTGGAGCCGTTCCTTGTTGGAACATTTATTTACTTGTTGGGATATCATTATATTGCTATGTTATATTAATGCATCTATATACTTGGTAAAGGGTGGAAGGCTCGGCCTCTCGCCTAGTGTTTTGTTCCACTCTTGCCGCCCTAGTTTCCGTCATATCGGTGTTATGTTCCCGGATTGTGCGTCCCTTACGCGGTTGGGCTATAATGGGAACCCCTTGATAGTTCGCCTTGATTAAAGCTTTTCCAGCAATGCCCAACATTGGTTTTACCATTTGCCACCTAGCCTCTTTTCCCCTTGGGTTTCCGGAGCCCGAGGGTCATCTTATTTTAACCCCCCCGGGCCAGTGCTCCTCT
>NW_021176922.1:0-1275 GCF_002162155.2 Triticum dicoccoides
CAGTTTGGGCTGATTCTGGCCCGATTCTTGGAATATTACTCACCATTTTGGGGTCCCAAAGCGATTTGCATAGTTGTTGAACCCCAAGGTGCGCTTACGTGTCGGTCATCAACACTCACAGTTTTGGCCGATTCTGGCCCGTCTCTTGGACTATCACTCATTGTTTTGGGGTCCCAGAGTGATTTCCACAACTGACGAACCCCAGGGTGCGTTTACGTGTCGGTTATCAACACTCGCAATTTTGGCCAATTCTGGTTCATTTCATGCACTGTTACTCACCGTTTTGTGGTCCTAGAGCGATTTCCACGATTGACGATCCCTCGGGTGCATTTATGTCTCGGTCATCAACACTCGCAGTTCTGGCCGACTCTGCCCCGTTTCATGGACTATTACTCATTGTTTTGGGGTCCCGGAGCGATTTCCACGATTGACGCACCCCGGGGTGCGTTTATGTGTTGTCCACCAGCAATCTTAGTTTTGTTCGATTCTGGGCTCTTCCATGGACTATTACTCACCATTTTGGGTCCCAGAGCTATTTCCACGATTGACAATCCCCGAGGTGCGTTTACGTGTCCGTCGTTAGCACTTGCAATTTTGGCCGATTCTTGCCTGTTTCGTGGACTATTACTCACCGTTTTGGGGTCCGAAAGTGATTTCCATGGTTGTTGAACCCTAAGGTGCGCGTACGTTTTGGTCATCAACAGTCGCAGTTTGGGCTGATTCTGGCCCGATTCTTGGAATATTACTCACTGTTTTGCGGTCCCAAAGCGATTTCCATTGTTGTTGAACCACAAGGTGCGCTTACGTGTCGGTCGTCAACACTCGCAGTTTTGGCCGATTCTGGCCCATTTCTTGGACTATTACTCATTGTTTTGGGGTCCGGGAGTGATTTCCACGATTGACGAACCCTGGGGTGCGTTTGCGTGTCGGTCATCAACACTCGTAGTTTCAGCCGATTCTGGCCCGTTTCATGGACTATTACTCAGTTTTGGGGCCCCGAAGTCATTTCCACAACTGACGAACCCAAGGGTGCGTTTATGTGTCGGTTGTCAACACTCACAATTTGGGCCAATTCTGGTTCATTTCGTGCACTATTACTCACCGTTTTGGGGTCCTAGAGCGATTCCACGATTGACGATCCGTGGGGTGCATTTATGTGTCGGTCATCAACACTCACAGTTTTGGCCGACTCTGCCCCGTTTCATGGACTATTACTCATTGTTTTGGGGTCCCGGAGGGATTTCCACGATTGACGCACCCCGGGGTGTGTTTACG
>NW_021176923.1:0-977 GCF_002162155.2 Triticum dicoccoides
TTGTGACGCCCCCGATTCAATCGTACACTAATCATGCACGCAAATGTGTACGATCAAGATCAGGGACTCACGGGAAGATATCACAACACAACTCTACAAATAAAATAAGTCATACAAGCATCATAATACAAGCCAGGGGCCTCGAGGGCTCGAATACAAGTGCTCGATCATAGACGAGTCAGCGGAAGCAACAATATCTGAATACAGACATAAGTTAAACAAGTTTGCCTTAAGAAGGCTAGCACAAACAGGGATACAGATCGAAAGAGGCGCAGGCCTCCTGCCTGGGATCCTCCTAACTACTCTTGGTCGTCGTCAACGGGCTGCACGTAGTAGTAGGCACCTCCAGTGTAGTAGTCGTCGTCGACGGTGGCGTCTGGCTCCAGGGCTCCAGCATCTGGTTGCGACAACCAGGAAGAAAGGAAAGGGGAAAAAAAAGGGGGGAGAAAGCAACCGTGAGTACTCATCCAAAGTACTCGCAAGCAAGGAACTACACTACATATGCATGGGTATATGTGTAAAGGGCCATATCAGTGGACTGAACTGCAGAATGCCAGAATAAGAGGGGGGATAGCTAGTCTTATCGAAGACTACGCTTCTGGTCACCTCCGTCTTGCAACAGGCAGAAGAGGGTAGGTCGAAGTCCTCCAAGTAGCATCTCCAAGTAACATCTCATAGCATAATCCTGCCCGGCGATCCCCTCCTCATATCCCTGAGGTAGAGCGACCACCGGTTGTATCTGGCACTTGGAAGGGTGTGTTTTATTAAGTATCCGGTTCTAGTTGTCATAAGGTCGAGGTACAACTCCAAGTCGTCCTGTTACCGAAGATCACGGCTATTCGAATAGATTAACTTCCCTGCAGGGGTGCACCACATAACCCAACACGCTTGATCCCATTTGGCCGGACACACTTTCCTGGGTCATGCCCGGCCGCGGAAGATCAACACGTCGCAGCCCCACCTAGGCTCAACAGAGA
>NW_021176924.1:0-697 GCF_002162155.2 Triticum dicoccoides
CCACCCTGCGCTGCCCCGACGCCGTCATCACGCGCCACCCCGCGCCGTCACCGTCCCGACACCATCGCCGTCACCTCCCCGCGCCGCCCCGATGCCATCACCACCCCGCGTCGCCCCGACGCCGTCGCTGACCCGCGCCACCGCTGCACCGACGCCGTCACAGCGCCGCCCCACGGTCCTGCGGCCTTTCGATGTTTTTTTTTCATATATGTGATGATGTTGACATGTTGTTTTTTTTTGTGCATATGATGTTTTTTTCATATATGTATTAATTTTTTTATTTAGGTTGTTAATTAGTAGATATCGAGTTTAGGTTAGTGCATTTTAGGTTAGTGTAGAGGAAAAAGTAAAATAAGGAAAAGGAAGAAAAGAGGATGAAGGAAGAAGGAAGAAGAAGAAAAAGAGGGAGTGGAAAAAGGAAAATAAGAAGAGGAAGAAGGAGAAGAAAAAGGAGAAAAAGAGGAGAGGAAGAAGAGGAGAAATATATAAGAAGAGAAAAAAAGAGAAGAAGAAGAAGAAAGGAATATAAGAGAACAAGAAAGAAATAGAGTAATTTTTATTTTTTACTTCTTCACCTCTATTCCTTTCTTCTTCTCCTCTTTTTTTCTTCGATCTTCTCCTCTATTCCTTTCTTCTTCTCCTCCTTTTTTTCTTCTTCTCCTCCTTTTTTTCTTCTTCTTCCTCTTCTTATTTTTTA
>NW_021176925.1:0-1223 GCF_002162155.2 Triticum dicoccoides
AACGGGTGTAAGACAGTTTTACACAGCGAAAACACTTAGGGTTAACTTGACGAGCCTAGCATGTGCAGACATGGCCTCGGAACACGGAGACCGAAAGGTCGAGCATGAGTCGTATGGTAGATACGATCAACATGAAGATGTTCACCGATGATGACTAGTCCGTCTCACGTGATGATCGGACACGGCCTAGTTGACTCGGATCATGTGATCACTTAGATGACCAGAGGGATGTCTATCTAAGTGGGAGTTCATAAGATGAACTTAATTATCCTGAACATAGTCAAAAGACCTTTTGCAAATTATGTCGTAAGCTCGCGCTTTAGTTCCACTGTTTAGATATGTTCCTAGAGAAAATATAGTTGAAAGTTGATAGTAGCAATTATGCGATCAGTAGAAAGCTTATGTCCTTAATGCACCGCTCAGTGTGCTGAACCCCAACGTCGTTTGTTGATGTTGCGAACATCGGACATACACGTTTTGATAACTATGTGATAGTTCAATTAAATGGTTTAAGTAGAGGCACCAAAGATGTTTTCGAAACGTCGCGGAACATATGAGATGTTTCGAGGGCTGAAATTGGGATTTCAGGCTCGTGCCCACGTCAAGAGGTATAAGACCTCCGACGATTTTCTTAGCCTGCAAACTAAGGGAGAAAAGCTCAATCGTTGAGCTTGTGCTCAGATTGTCTGAGCACAACAATCACTTGAATCGAGTGGGAGTTGATCCTCCAGATGAGATAGTGATGTTTCCCCAAAGTCATTTCCACCAAGCTGCTAGAGCTTCGTGATTAACTATAACATATCAGGGATAGATATGATGATCCTTGAAATATTCATGATGTTTGACACCGCGAAAGTAGAAATCAAGAAGGAGCATCAATTGTTGATGGTTGGTGAAACCACTAGTTTCAAGAAGGGCAAGGGAACAAAGGGATACTTCATGAAACGGCAATTCAGTTGCTGCTCTAGTGAAGAAACCCAAGGTTGAACCCAAACCCGAGACTAAGTGCTTCTGTAATAAGGGGAACAACCACTGGAGCAGCATTACCCTAGATACTTGGTAGATGAGAAGGCTGGCAAGGTCGATAGAAGTATATTGGATATACATTATGTTAATGTGTACTTTACTAGTACTCCTAGTAGCACCAGGGTATTGGATACCGGTTCGGTTGCTAAGTGTTAGTAACTCGAAATAAAAGCTACGGAATAAACGGAGACTAGCTA
>NW_021176926.1:0-1158 GCF_002162155.2 Triticum dicoccoides
CTTTAGATTTTATGAACTATGCAAGTTACTCATCTATTCATGTGTCATATATGCAAAAATCAAGGGAAGTAAAAATGGATGACATATACATATACAACATGTACACCTTGTCTCTTTTGTTAGCCACATTTCAGATTAAGCAACGCCGAGGACGGCTTTATTTTCAAGAAGGGGAGGATGATGAGGACATGACTACCTTGGATATGACCAAAAGTATTGCATATATGCATATTTGTCAGGTGATTTCTAGTGCAAACTATTCAATAATCTATTTATGTTATCCAGAACAAAAATACTTCACACACTTTTGTGTTTTGTCTAATTGCAGGTGTATGGGACATTTGTACAATCCACATATGAAGATAAGGAAGAAAGAGATGTTTATTTGCTGTCCAAAAAGTTCTCTCACGTCACTTTTGGCCCAAGAGAAGATAGAGTCCAAGTCTCTCACGTTCTGGATTCAGATTCGGACTGCACAGACACACCTGACTCAAAACGCACACAATTTATTCATACGGACTCCGAATTGGGTGATTCTTTTTTTGTTGGAAACTAGATTTCGTGCACTTTCCAACCCAATTGGAATCACCTTCAAATTCGTCCGGAGCGTTGAGTTGTGGACGAAACAATCTGATGCTGCAGCAGAATCCGAGTCAAACTACAAGTCCAAAGGTGTTACATCACCTCCACTTGGGCCCATTGGCCTTGTACGACCTAGATTTAGTTTTAGGCTGCCTTGGGACGTCCTCCCACCTCCTTGGCCGCCACCCCTTGTTCCTATATAAGTAGATCCATCTAGTAGCTTTTCCTTGGGATTTGTTTAGTTAAAAGTTAGCCATTGCAACTTCGTGTACTTCGTTTGTGTCCAACGACCAGACAAAGACCGCTTCCGGATCCCCACCATTATCAATACTTCATATATATTTGCAATATTCAGATTGCTTTATCATATTCTTGCTCGTTCTTCGATTGCTTGCAGGAATAGACCTTCGTGGTCAGGCTGACCGTGCTTCCAGCATCGTCAGTAACCTCAGGAGATTGGTTTAGCGATTGCTAAGGCGCAACGTCGTTCACGTTTGTAGTCGGATCGTCAAAGTCGTCTCCACCAAATCGATAGTTATCATCTCATCGAAAGATCGGGACCCTCGCCTCTATCAA
>NW_021176927.1:0-1269 GCF_002162155.2 Triticum dicoccoides
CGAGCCGCGCTGATGAGGACATCAATACAATTGTTACACCCACAGCCCCTGCTGCTATACATACTGGACCAATTACTAGAGCTCGTGCACGCCAACTAAATTACCAGGTACTTTCGTTTCTTGGTAATGATTCTAATGTTCATGAGAATATGATGCTGCCTAAATTGGATACATTTGTTTTGCTTACAAATGAAGTGATAGAGGCGAGGGTCCCGATCTTTCGATGAGATGATAACTATCGATTTGGTGGAGACGACTTTGACAATCCGACTACAAACATGCACGACGTTGCGCCTTAGCAATCGCTAAACCAATCTCCTGAGGTTACTGACGATGCCGGAAGTACGGTCATCCTGACCACGAAGGTCTATTCCTGCAAGCAACCAAAGAAGAGCAAGAATATGATAAAGCAATCTGAATATTGCAAATATATATGAGGTATTGATAATGGTGGGGATCCGTAAGCGGTCTTGGTCTGGTCGTTGGACACAAACGAAGTACACGAAGTTGCAATGGCTAACTTTTAACTAAACAAATCCCAAGGAAAAAGCTACTAGATGGATCTACTTATATAGGAGCAAGGGGTGGCGGCCAAGGAGGTGGGAGGACGTCCCAAGGCAGCCTGAAACTAACCCTAGGTCGTACAAGGCTCATGGGCCCAAGTGGAGGTGATGTAACACCTTTGGACTTGTAGTTTGACTCGGATTCTGCTGTAGCATCAGATTGTTTCGTCCACAACTCAACGCTCCGGACGAATTTGAAGGTGATTCCAATTGGGTTGGAAAGTGCACGAAATCTAGTTTCCAACAAAAAAAGAATCACCCAATTCGGAGTCCGTATGAAAAACTTGTGTGCGTTTTGAGTCAGGTATGTCTGTGCAGTCCGAATCTGAATCCAGAACGTGAGAGACTTGGACTCTATCTTCTCTTGGGCCAAAAGTGACGAGAAAGAACTTTTTGGACAGCAAATAAACATCTCTTTCTTCCTTATCTTCATATGTGGATTGTACAAATGTCCCATACACCTGCAATTAGACAAAACACAAAAGTGTGTGAAGTATTTTTGTTCTCGATAACATAAATAGATTATTGAATAGTTTGCACTAGAAATCACCTGACAAATATGCATATATGCAATATTTTTGGTCATATCCAAGGTAGTCATGTCCTCATCATCCTCCCCTTCTTGAAAATAAAGCCGTCCTCGGCGTTGCTTAATCTGAAATATGGCTAACAAAAGAGACAAGGTGTACATGTTGTATATGTATAT
>NW_021176928.1:0-2102 GCF_002162155.2 Triticum dicoccoides
GATCACATCATCGGTATCACGTCTATCGAGAGGGGACAAATACCGGCAACACAAAAGGGAACACAATCAATGCAATGCACAATATGATGCATGATCATGACATGGCAAAATGAATGTGTTTTGAGCTAATGCAACTAGCAATAGATTAAATGAAGTTGGTTTGAATACAAGATTCAAATTTAAACTCCATATGTGATTATTCAAATGCCATTTAATTGATTTGTGCTAAACAGCAGCTATAAGTTGTTCTAACATGCATGAAAATGGTACAGATGGATTCCTTGAATTTTTCTGATAATTTTTCATATATAAATTATTTAATTTGGAGTTACGGTTAATTTTCTATGATTTTTAGAAGTTTTAGGCATTTTCTGGAATTTCAGAATTAAATTAAATCCAGAAAATGAGTTATGACATCAGCACTGCGTCATGCTTGCATCAGCAAGTCAACAGGGCTGCCCCGGGTCAAACTGACCAGTGGGGTCCACTGGTCAGTGACACAGTGCTGACTAGTGTCATTGACAGGTGGGGCCAGGTCAACGGCCACGTCAGCAGAGTCAATGCTGACGGGTGGGTCCCACTGCTTATGAACTAATCTAAACAGAAAAATAAAATTAACCTAAACAGGTCCAAGGCCCACATGGCAGTGGCTTTAGGGGGGGGGGGTTAGTTAATGCGTCATTAGCGCTAATGGTGGTGCCACGTCAGCGTCGCCGGATTAAGCACCGGCGACCACACCTCGCGGCGGAGGCTCGCCGGAGTTGCTCGGGCTCGCGCTACAGGCGGCAGTTTGCGACGCGGTTGGGTCCTACGAAGAGCTGGGGCTCGTGCGCATCCAGCGGTGGCAGTGAGAGGGCGCGAGGTGGTCCATAGCGGCGGCAGCGGCGAGCTGGGCGGCGGCCGGAGCTCGGGTGTCGACGGAATCGACGACACGGCGCGCGGGAGGACCAGCGGTATGCACCTACATGATCTACGAGAGCTCACGAACCCAACGGAGGCACGCACGTGACCATTTGGTCACCGGAGCCTCGTCGGCGACGACCTCGTGCGGCGGCGGCATACGGGACTCGCGGTCATCGGCGTTGCAGCAAGAAATCGACCATGGGGAGAGGGGGAGATGACGGTGGGGCTCACAGGGATTCGAACGGCGCCGTCGTTGAGCTCGGGGAGGGACTGGGCGATGCAGACCGAAGGGCGAAGTCCGGCGGCAGATGCGGCGGTGACGAGCTCGGAGGCATCGTCACAGGGTGTCCGGCGGTGCTTGGCTTGGTGGGGAGGTCGAGGATGTCGTGACGGGGCTCCTGGGCTGCTCAAGGGGACGAGGGAGGGGCCATGGCCGCGGTGGTTCTCGTCGGCGGCGGCAGGCGCGTTCGGTGAGGGGAACAGAGGAGGGGGGGAGAGTGTTCGGGGAAGAGAGAGGGAGCAGCGAGGGAGGAAGAGGAGCGAGGGGACACGAGGCGTCGTCGTGGCGTCGCTAGGGGGACCGAGGGAAGCAGGAGGTGGCCGGGCATCGCCAGCGCTCGCCACCGAGCAGGTTCGGTGCGAGGGGAGGAAGACGACAGGAGAAGGGTGGGCTGGGCTGCGCTGGGCCGGTCCTGTTGGGCCACCAGGTAAGTCCTTCTGCTCTCTCTCTTTTCCTTTTTTTTTCTCTCTGTTTTGTTTTAACTCTGTTTTCTATTTTGCAGGTTTGTTTTGAATTTGGTTTTGA
Organism: Triticum dicoccoides; assembly: GCF_002162155.2. Taxonomy (NCBI): domain Eukaryota; kingdom Viridiplantae; phylum Streptophyta; class Magnoliopsida; order Poales; family Poaceae; genus Triticum; species Triticum dicoccoides. The sequence goes on from NW_021176928.1 coordinate 1,709, forward strand.
AACCAATTCAATTTATTTTGCTTCTGACAATATTTTTAGGAGCTAAAAGAATTAAAACAATGCTCCACAAAAATATTTCAGAATTATTGGACCTATATTTATTTAACAGTAGATATAAGTCCAATTCAAATAGCTATGATTTAAATTCAAAGTCCCAAAAATAATTCCTTAAAAATGTTCAATATTTTGGTTGGGACCAGAACCCTTACCAAAAATTATCAAACATTTAAGAGGAGCATTTTGGAGCAATGAATGAGATTTCTAGGGTTTTTTTGCCCCTCTTTTATTTAGGGTTTTGAGGCTTCCAATATTCCTCAATTCAAGTTTCAAAAATATAGACATGATGCACACATGAAGCTAACCTAGAGCAATGCCTGAAGCTAGGGATGTGACA